>NC_064929.1:218767678-219067678 GCF_023897955.1 Schistocerca gregaria
GCTACTAATACAGGTGCTAAGAGGTAAGATGTGGCAAGCAGTAGAGCCGTATTGTGATGGACGGGAGAGACGCTTGCTCGCTATGAGGAAGCGCAGTGAGTTACTCTCTACTCTCCCTGAGTCCTAATAAGCGGCCATCAGTGTCCGGTTCGGCTGGCGCGAGGTCGGAAAGGAACAGACGGCGCGGCCTCAGAGAATGGATGGGACGGCGCGGGGGTTTCTCTCGTGTCGGAAAAACAACGCCAGAGAGAGAGAGAGAAGAAGAAGAAGAAGCTGACGCAATTAAGCCGCGCTGACCGCGGGTCGCGTCCTCAGGTGCTGGCTGGCTGCCTGCCTGCCTGCCTGCGTCTGACGTCCATCTGGCGAGTAGCGATTCCGGCGCCTGGCGGGGTCGCCAGATCACGAAGCGAAATTAGTGGCACGCGTGCTGCCCTCGCACCGCCGTGCCTACCTGTCACCACTTTGTAGGTGCAGCACAGCACGTAAGCGCACAGCACCTAGGTTGTACCTGGACACAGCATTATACCTGTCTCCATTCTGGGAACGATGAAACCATCCTTGCGTCTTTATCTCGGAGTTTCCGTCCTCAGCCCACAGCATTCTTCACGCAGTGAGTAGCTAGCATTAGAAATAAGCCGTTTTCCTATGGTAAAATATGGTTTTTAGAAAGCATGGCTCAAGTGAAACTCACCTTGCCCTTTTCTCACATGATATACTGCAAACTATGGACGAAGGGCAGCAGGCAGTTTCCATATTTCTAGATTTCCGTTCCAGACTATTAGCGAAGGTACGAGCATATAAGTTCACAGCTACATGAGTGGCTTGGAGACTTGTTAAGTAACAGAACCCAGTATGTCGTCCTCGACGGCAAGTGTTCACCAGAGACAAGGGTAGCGTCTGGAGAGCTCCAGGGAAGTGTGGCAGGAGCACTGTTGTCCTCTTCGTACACGCGAGTAAATTTTTGTACTTTCAACATTGCAGCACAATTCGCAATCGTGATGATCTAAGAAACTATCAGCCTCGATTGCTGTAATATAAACCAACCTGTACCTAGTTTTCAGCCCAAATAATTGAGCCTCTTCAGAAGACATACTTGAATCTATGATTTGTCTAAGAGGGCATGGTCTATAATTAAAATAAAATAGCCCAGATAGGCGTAGTCACATTTTAAAAATGCGGTTACATAAGTACTAAGTCAACACCAAGAATTAAGGGGAGTTTTACTATCTTTGATCCGAAAAAAGCATGTTCTTTGAGAATATTTTTTTCTTGGGATGTATGCTAGATATCAATGTCAAACTTGGTCAAAATGTTTGATATTTCCTCTACAAACTGGAATTTCCTCTACAAACTGGAATTTTTTCGACCAGAAATGTCGTAGGCAGAAGCGGAAGTACCATCGGAACGAAACCAAACTTCGATGTAGACCAGCACGAGCGGTATGTCACAGGTCAGCCGGCTCGTCTGAAATCAAAATTGATTCGACGTTAGCGAAGTATATGACTCTTTAGGGCTTGTACCTCGCTTAAGTTATTTGGACGACAGGAAACGAAATGACGGCCATCTGGAAAGATAGGGTTTTTTCATCGATTTTTCGTCGGTCAAGTAAAAATATTTATAGTTGATGGGTCGGAATAAAAGTGGTACAACACCTAGACAATTTAGATAGCTTCGTCGGAAACAAGAATCATGCCAGTATATTTGAAGTTACCATACCGCGCGATAAAAAAGTCATTTCGAGAAAACGCGTTTGAAATTTTCACTACATATAAATACAATATTCTACATCTACATTCATACTCCGCAAGCCACCCAACGGTGTGTGACGGAGGGCACTTTACGTGCCACTGTCATTACCTCCCTTTCCTGTTCCAGTCGCATATGGTTCGCGGTAAGAACGACTGTCGGAAAGCCTCCGTGCGCGCTCGAATCTCTCTAATTTTACATTCGTGATCTCCACGGGAGGTATAAGTAGGGGGAAGCAGTATATTCGACACATAGAAACTCACCCTCTCGAAACCTGGCGAGCAAGCTACACCGCGATGCAGAGCGTCTCTCTTGCAGAGTCTGTCACTTGAGTTTCTTAAACATCTCCGTAACGCTATCGCGGTTACCAAATAACACTGTGACGAAACGCGCCGCTCTTCTTTGGATCTTCTCTATCTCCTCTGTCAACCCGATCTGGTACGGATCCCACACTGATGAGCAGTACTCAAGTACAGGTAAAACGAGTGTTTTGTAAGCCACCTCCTTTGTTGATGGACTACATTTTCTAAGGACCCTCCCAATGAATCTCAACCTGGCACCCGCCTTCCCAACAATTAATTTCATATGACCATTCCACTTCAAATCGTTCCGCACGCATACTCCCAGATATCTTACAGAAGTAACTGCTACCAGTGTTTGTTCCGCTATCATATAATCATATAATAAAGGATCCTTCTTTCTATGTATTCTCAATACATAACATTTGTCTATGTTAAGGGTCAGTTGCCACTCCCTGCACCAAGTGCCTATCCGCTGCAGATCTTACTGCATTTCGCTACAATTTTCTAATGCTGCAACTTCTCTGTATACGACAGCATCATCCGCGAAAAGCCGCATGGAACTTCCGACACTATCTACTAGGTCATTTATATATATTATAAAAAGCAATGGTCTCATAACACTCCCCTGTGGCACGCCAGAGGTAGACGTCTGTAGACGTCTCTTCATTGATAGCAACATGCTGTGTTCTGTTTGCTAAAAACTCTTCAGTCCAGCCACACAGCTGGTCTGATATTCTGTAGGCTCTTACTTTATCAGGCGACAGTGCGGAACTGTATTGAACGCCTTCCGGAAGTCAAGAAAAATAGCATCTATCTGGGAGCCTGAATCTATTATTTTCTGGGTCTCATGAACAAGTAAAGCTAGCTGGGTCTCACACGATCGCTGTTTCAGGAATCCATGTTGATTCCTACAGAGTAGAATCTGGGTTTCCAAAAACGACATGATACTCGAGCAAAAAACGTGTTCTAAAATTCTACGTCAGAGATATAGGTCTATAGTTTTGCGCATCTGCTCGACGACCCTTTTTGAAGACTGGGACTACCTGTGCTCTTTTCCAATCATTTGGAACCTTCCGTTCCTCTAGAGACTTGCGGTACACGGCTGTTAGAAGGGGGGCAAGTTCCTTCGCGTACTCTGTGTAGAATCGAATTGGTATCCCGTCAGGTCCAGTGGACTTTCCTCTGTTGAGTGATTCCAGTTGCTTTTCTATTCCTTGGACACTAATTTCGATGTCAGCCACTTTTTCGTTTGTGCGAGGATTTAGAAAAGGAACTCCATTGCGGTCTTCCTCTTTGAAACAGCTTTGGAAAAATGTGTTTAGTATTTCAGCTTTACGCGTGTCATCCTCTGTTTCAATGCCATCATCATCCCGGAGTGTCTTGATATGCTATTTCGAGCCACTTCCTCATTTAACGTGAGACCAGAACTTCCTAGGATTTTCTGTCAAGTCGGTACATAGAATTTTACTTTCGAATTGACTGAACGCTTCACTCATAGCCCTCCATACGCTAACTTTGACGTCGTTTAGCTTCTGTTTGTCTGAGAGGTTTTGGCTGCGTTTAAACTTGGAGTAAAGCTCTCTTTGCTTTCGCAGTAGTTTCCTAACTTTGTTGTTGAACCACGGTGGGTTTTTCCCGTCCCTCACAGTTTTACTCGGCACGTGCCTGTCTAAAACGCATTTTACGATTGCCTTGAACTTTTTCCATAAACACTCAACATTGTCAGTGTCGGAACAGAAATTTTTGTTTTGATCTGTGAGTTAGTCTGAAATCTGCCTTTTATTACTCTTGCTAAACAGATAAATCTTCCTCCCTTTTTTTTACATTCCTATTAACTTCCATATTCAGGGATGCTGCAACGGCCTTATGATCACTGATTCCCTGTTCTGCACATACAGAGTCGAAAAGTTCGGGTCTGTTTATCAGTAGGTCCAAGATGTTAAGTAACTTACGTTCAACCTGCTATTCCGGGTCCATAAACTACTCCATCCTCTTCGTCATATAGGGCGTTCTGGTCGATCTGGGCCATCCTGCGCTGCTCCAGAGCTCGTACGGCCGGTCACGAGCGGTTTTCGGCCGCTTCAATCCGGTGGTCGTCCGAATGCTTGGCGAACTGCGTCGAACAGAGTCGCAGGGTGACGTCCATCGTTGTCATGGTCTTCAGATTTGCTGAATACCCTTCGCTGAAGCTGCTCACTGCCAGGAAAGTCGCAGTCTCCACAGTCTTCGCACCAGAATGCAAATGCTTGGGGGCTGACTTCCAAACAGAGGCGTTCAAACTTTTATTTGAATTTTGTGTGTTTCCTTCCGAGCACCGGTACATTAACGTCTCCTCCGAAAGAAAGAAAAAACTGGTGGGTGAAAAAAGCCGACTTCAGGCAGGCGCGTTTTTTTTCTTCTTCTTCTTCTTTTCAACTTCGAATAAGAAACATTTCCGTGCCGTATTCGGAAAAACCGTTTCAAGAGTGGATTCTAAACACTTTTATAGATCCAAAAATGCAATTTTTTTTAAAAAAATCGATTTTTTGAACCAAAAGATAATAAACCTTGGAGTCTTGGAATTGCCGCAATACTTATGTAGCGAATTTTTAAAATGTGACTACGCCCATTCAGCCTATTTTATTTAGATGAAGTATGTCTTCTGAAGAAGGCTCAATTATTTGGGCTGAAACCTTGGTAAAGGTTGGTTTCATAACCGCAATCGAGGCTGATAGTTTCTTACATACGCTAGTAAATGATTTGGGGAACAGGGTGAGCAGCAGTCTGCGGCTTTTTGCTGGTGGTGATGTGGTGTACGGTAAGGTGTCGAAGTTGAGTGACTGTAGGAAGGTAAAAGACAGCTTACACAAAATTTTCACTTGGTGTGACGAACGGCACAAGCCCTAAACGTGGAAAATTGTAAGTTGATGCGGATGAGTAGGGAGATCAAACCTGTAATGTTTGGATACAGTATTACTAGTTTCCTGCTTTAGACAGTCACGTAGGTTAAGTATCTAAGCGTAACGTTGCAAAGCTATATGAGATGGAACGAGCGTCTGAGGATTGTAGTGGGTAAGCCGAATGGTCGACATCGGTTTGTTGGGGGAAATTTTAGAAAAGAGTGGTTCACCTGTAAAGGAGACCGCATTTAGGACGCTTGTGCGACCTATTCTTGATTACTGCTCGAGTGTTCGGGATCCGTATCAGGTCGGATTGAAGGAGGACATAGAAGCAGTTCAGAGGCGGGCTGCTACATTTGTTACCGGTAGGTTCGTACAAGAAGTAAGTGTTATGGAGATGCTTCGGTAACTCAAATGGGAATCTTTGGAGGGATGGCAACGTTCTTTTGTAGAAAAAGCATTGAGAAAATTTAGAAAACAGGTTTCGGAGCTGAATGCCGAACAATTCTTCTGTCACCAACATATGACCACGGAGATAAGATAGGAGAAAGTAGGGCTCATACAGAGCCATATAGGCAGTCATTTTTCCCTGACCAGTAGTACCCTCCGCCACACACCGTGAGGTTGCTTTCCGAGCATCTACGTAAATGTAGATATTGATTGTTGTTATTCTGAATTATTGTAACATTTCAATAGCACTTTCGGTCAACATTCTCACAAAATATCTTACTTTTATGGAAGAAGCATTAAATTTCCGGATTTGGTCACTTGATCGAAAACGCTCTGTTACTGGCTGAAGTTCTGCTGCCGTCACAGGCAAGGAGTAAGACGAAGCTGTACATGTGTTATGGGAGCGTTCGCCAAAGTTACTAATATTTTTCTGCACTATATCTGCAAACAGCTTACTTATTTAGTGATGAAAAATGCATTGACGACTTTTAAGTGTAACAGTGGAAGGGAATTTTGTGAACCCTTGTAGTGTAAACCTTCTGAAAGTTGATGCCTGTATGGTATCCTCTTTCTTCAAAAACACGTTCATAAGGTGTTTATTTGGGCTATCATTTTAATAAACCAATATTGGGGGTTGTACAATCATTTTTCCACAGTCACGTACTGTATTCAGGTTGATGATGACTCATTTGATCACAATATGTAATTAACGCCAGTGAATATTATGCCGACGTCCTCGCCACATTGGTAAGGCCAGTCGCCGTCAAATCACCGAAGTTAATCACCGTCGGGCTTGGTCATCACTTGGATGGGTGACTGGATATTCCCAGCGGGTTGCACTCAGTTCTTGTGAGGCCATTTGAGAAGCTACTTGAATGAGAAATAGCGGCCGCGCTCACGAAAACTGACAACGGCCGGGAGAGCGATGCGCTGACCACGTGCCCTTCCATATTCGGATCCGGTGATGCTTATTGCTGGGGATGACACGGCGGTCGGTCGGTACTGTTTCGCCTCCTGAGGCTTGTTCGGATGGAGGAGGGAATACGGGAAACACAAGTACTGATAATTGTAATGTATCCTTACTCAGTTGTTACTTAGTTTAGACAAGTGTAATGTGCTGCGAATACATAGGAAGATAGATCCCTTATCATTTAGCTACAAAATAGCAGGTCAGCAACTGGAAGCAGTTAATTCCATAAACTATCTGGGAGTACGAATTAGGAGTGATCGAAAATGGAATGATCATATAAAGTTGATCGTTGGTAAAGCAGATGCCAGACTGAGATTCATTGGAAGAATCCTAAGGATATGCAATCCGAAAACAAAGGAAGTAGATTACAGTACGCTTGTTCGCCCACTGCTTGAATACTGCTCAGCAGTGTGGGATCCGTACCAGATAGGCTTGATAGAGAGAGAGAGAGAGAGAGAGAGAGAGAGAGAGAGAGAGAGAGAGAGAGAGAGAGAGAGAGAGAGAGAGAAAGGAGAGAGAGAGAGAGAGAGAGAGAGAGGGGGGGGGGGGGGAGAGAGAGAGAAGATCCAACGGAGAGCAGCGCGCTTCGTTACGGGTCATTTAGTAATCGCGAAAGCCTTATGGAGATGATAGATAAACTCCAGTGGAAGGATGTGCACGAGAGAAGCTCAATAGCTCGGTACGGGCTTTTGTTGAAGTGTCGAGAACATAGCTTCACCGAAGAGTCAAGCAGTATATTGCTCCCTCCTACGTATATCTCGCGAAGAGACCATGAGGATTAAATCAGAGCGATTAGAGCCCACACAGAAGCATACCGACAATCCTCCTTTCCACGAACAATACGAGACTGGAATAGAAGGGAGAACCGATAGAGGTGCTCAAGGTACCCTCGGGCACACAACGTCAGGTGGCTTGCGGAGTATGGATGTAGATGTAGGTTTTTGAGTCACATTTGAATGCCTCTTGGATGGGAGAGAATATTGAAAGCATTATGTACGCTGCACGCACAGTAGGAGTAGGCTGCAAACCGTAGAGCGATTTTGCAGGTGGTCTCCCGAGGCACAGGTGTAGGTCAGTAGCCCGCAGCCAGGCAGTTCTTCCTGACGGCACACAATTCTGTGTGGATACCCAGCCAACATGTTACAACCCGGGAAGAGAGAAACGTTTTAACAGAAAGCACTGCTGTGCACAAAAGCAGAAAGTGGAGTCTTTCCCATGACGACACAAGATGCCAAAGATGTCTCTAAAATTGGTGTGTGTGTGTGGGGGGGGGGGGGGGGGGGGGGGGGGGGACTTTGTCCTGTGGAAGGTGGTAGTAGGATGACATTATCGGTTAGCCAAACAGAATAGAGCCCATGGAGGGGGTCTAGGGTATTCTAAGGAGCATTCAGTTGGCACTCAAAACCTGGAACCCGGGCAGTGTGAATTCACTGACGCAAAACGCGGCAGTGCGACGTTACCCTATAGCAGTGGTTCCCAACAGGTGGTACACCGACCTCCAGGGGTCCGCGAGCTATGCCAGAGGGGTCCGCAAGATTAGAATAAAAAATATATTAAATATATTTTTGTTTTCTTTTGGCTGCTTCCTGCATGAGCAGAGCTTTAGCGGACGCTAACTTCTGCGTCTAGCGTCTTCCTAGAGCCAACTGACACATACAAAACGTATAACAAGACTCTTAATTTGGCTTTTTTAGGTACTTGATACTGTCAGATGACAAGGTATCATTGCTCGATGAGGGGGGGGGGGGGGGTGGGTGTCCTCGAGAAAATTTTGTTGGGAACTCCTGCCCTATAGCAAACATTCGAGCAGAAATCAATTCATCTCGGGCTTCATCTTCTTCTTTACGAACAGCTTCATCTGAGCCTCCGTCTTCGACTTGGTTGCTGCCAAGTGCCGCCGTCAAAACTGATGCATCGTGGGGAATAAAGAATTTCAGAATGACTTGGATTTGGCACTGACTGATTTGGCAGCCGCTTCGCCCTTCCTCTACAAAACTACTGGCCGCAACCGCGAGACGATGTGCAGGGAAACTGAAGTCATTTAATAACATTTCCATCACTTCAAGCTTCATTTTGAAGACTTGTTTCTCGAGTCGATGAAGTCGTTTTCTAACTCCAACCGCAGGTGGGACGTGTTCCCTTCTGCAGTACTCCCCCATTTCAAATAACATCACGGGAATCAGTGGCCGCGTCACAGTTGCAGTCAGTTAACTTGCACAATTATTAGCATCTTTCCCCCTGGCCCGTATTTCAAATACGCCAAGGCTTTATTCTCACTGTTTGTCTTTTTTGCCTATAATTTTATTGGAATAACGCAAAGTGTGTCAAATGTTTTTTATTCCAGTATTTGATCACAATATCAATTCTTACGACGATGACCAGTTTCCATCCGTAATGACCATCCTCAGATCTACAATGTACACCTAGTGAGCAGTGTGTCTTTCACCATAATACAGCAATACGTATCCCAATACACAGCCAGGGAAATGCACAGATAAAATACGGTAAGCTGGCTGGTGTGGCTAAGCGGTTCTAGGCGCTTCAGTCTGGAACCGCGCGAATGCTACGGTCGCAGGTTAGGATCCTGCCTCGGGCATGGATGTGTGTGATGTCCTTACATTAGTTAGGTTTAAGTAGTTCTCAGTTCTAGGGGAGTGATGACCTCACCTGTTAAGTCCCATAGTGCTCACAGCCATTTGAACCAAATACGGTAAAACGTACCTTCCTAAACTGATAATGGCATCGTCAAAACATATAAATATAAACAGCACAGCATCGTCATATAGATTCTAAAATAAGTTGTAGAATGGGCCACATCGTCCACACAGTTATTATTTCCACTGGCTGCTGAAGTAACTGTAGCTACCAGAAATCTATTTGCCTGCATTCTCCCTAGATGTCGCTACTGTGGTCTTAGATGTAGCAAAAACATAATCTCATAAAAAGACATTATCTAAAATACATGTTGCAGACCTTTAAAATTGATAACTGTCATAGAAACCAATGGTGATACATTAAAAGACGAATATAGTTGTTGTTGTCTTCAGTCCTGAGACTGGTTTGACGCAGCTCTCCATGCTACTCTATCATCTCCCAGTACCTACTGCAACCTACATCCTTCTGAAACTGCTTGGTATATTCATCTCTTGGTCTCCCTCTATGATTTTTACCTTCTACGCTGCCCTTCAATACTAAATTGGTGATCCCTTGATGCCTCACAACATGTCCTACCAACAGATCCCTTCTTCTATTCAAGTTGTGTCACAAATTTCTCTTCTCCCCAATCTTATTCAACACCTCCTCATTAGTTATGTGATCTACCCATCTAATCTTCAGCATTCTTCTGTAGCACATTTCGAAAGCTTCTATTCTCTTCTTGTCCAAACTATTTATCGTCCATGTTTCACTTCCATACATGGCTACACTCCATACAAATACTTTCAGAAATGACTTCCTGACACTTAAATTTATACTCGATGTTAACAAATTTCTCTTCTTCAGAAACGCTTTCCTAGCCATTGTCAGTCTACATTTTATATCCTCTCTACTTCGACCATCATCAGTTATTTTACTCCCCAAATAGCAAAACTCCTTTACTACTTTAAGTGTCTCATTTCCTAATCTAATTCCCTCAGCATCACCCGATTTCATTTGACTACATTCCATTATCCTCGTTTTGCTTTTGTTGATGTTCATCTTATATCCTCCTTTCAAGACACTGTCCATTCCGTTCAGCTGCTCTTCCAAGTCCTTTGCCGTCTCTGACAATATCACCGGCGAACCTCAAAGTTTTTATTTCTTCTCCATGGATTTTAATACCTACTCCGAAATTTTCTTTTGTTTCCTTTACTGCTTGCTCAATATACAGATTGAATAGCGTTGGGGAGAGGGTACAACCCTGTCTCACTCCCTTCCCAACCAACCACTGCTTCCCTTTCATGTCCCTCGATTCTTATAACTGCCATCTGCTTTCTGTACAAATTGTAAATAGCCTTTCGCTCCCTGTATTTTACCCCTGCCACCTTTAGAATTTGAAAGAGAGTATTCCAGGCAACATTGTCATAAAGCTTTCTCTATATGCTATAAACGTAGGTTTTCCTTTCCTTAATCTTTGTTCTAAGATAAGTCGTAAGGTCAGTATTGCCTCACGTGTTCCAATATTTCTACGGAATCCAATCTGATCTTCCCCGAGGTCGGCTTCTACTAGTTTTTCCATTCGTCTGTAAAGAATTCGCGTTAGTATTTTGCAGCTGTGAATTATTAAACTGATTGATCGGTAATTTTCACATCTGTCAACACCTGCTTTCTTTGGGATTGAAATTATTATATTCTTCTTGAAGTATGAGGGTATTTCGCCTGTTTCATACATCTTGCTCACCAGATGGTAGAGTTTTGTCAGGACTGGCTCTCCCAAGGCCGTCAGTAGTTCCAATGGAATGTTGTCTACTCCCGAGGCCTTGTTTCGTCTCATGTCTTTCAGTGCTTTGTCAAACTCTTCACGCAGTATCGTATCTCCCATTTCATCTTCATCTACATTCTCTTCCATTTGCATAATATTGTCCTCAATTACATCGCCCTTGTATAGACGCTCTATATACTCCTTCCACCTTTCTACCTTCCCTTCTTTGCTTAGAACTGGGTTTCCATCTGTGCTCTTGATGTTCATACAAGTGGTTCTCTTATCTCCAAAGGTCTCTTTAATTTTCCTGTAGGCAGTATCTATCTTACCCCTAGTGAGGTGAGCCTCTACATCCTTATATTTGTCCTCTAGCCATCCCTGCTTAGCCATTTTGCACTTCCTGTCGATCTCATTTTTTAGACGTTTGTATTCCTTTTTACCTGCTTTATTTATTGAATTTTTATATTTTCTCCTTTCATTAATTAAATTCAATATTTCTTCTGTTACCCAAGGATTTCTACTAGCCCTCGTCTTTTTACCTACTTGATCCTCTGCTGCCTTCACTACTTCATCCCTCAAAGCTACCCATTCTACTTCTACTGTATTTCTTTCCCCCATTCCTGTCAATTGTTGCCTTGTGCTCTCCCTGAAACTCTGTGCAACCTCTGGTTTAGTGAGTTTATCCAGGTCCCACATCCTTAAATCCCCACCTTTTTCCAGTTTCTTCAGTTTTAATCTACAGTTCATAACCAATAATTGTGGTCAGAGTCCACATCTGCCCCTGGAAATGTCTTACAATTTAAAACCTGGTTCCTAAATCGCTGTCTTACCATTATATAATCTATCTGATACGTTTTAGTATCTCCAGGATTATTCCATGTATACAGCATTCTTTTATGATTCTTGAACCAAGTGTTAGCTATGACTAAGTTATGCTCTGTGCAAAATTCTACCAGACGGCTTCCTCTTTCATTTCTTAGCCCCAATCCATATTCATCTGCTACATTTCCTTTTCTCCCTTTACCTACTGTCGACTTCCAGTCACCCATGACTATTAAATTTACGTCTCCCTTCACTATCTAATAATTGCTTTTATTTCATCATACATTTCTTCAATTTCTTCGTCATCTGCAGAGCTAGTTGGCATATAAACTTGTACTACCGTAGTAGGTGTGGGCTTCGTATCTATCTTGGCCACAATAATGCGTTCACTATGCTGTTTGTAGTAGCTTACCCGCATTCCTATTTTCCTATTCCTTATTAAACCTACTCCTGCATTACACCTATTTGATTTTGTTTTATAACCCTGTAGTCACCTGACCAAAAGTCTTGTTCCTCCTGCCACCGAACTTCATTAATTCCCGCTATATCCAACTTTAACCTATCCATTTCCCTTTTTAAATTTTCTAACCTACCTGCCCGATTAGGGCATCTGACATTCCACGCTCCGATTCGTAGAACGCCAGTTTTCTTTCTCCTGATAACGACATCCTCTTGAGTAGTCCCCGCCCGGAGATCCGAATGGGGGACTATTTCACGTCCGGAATATTTTACCCAAGAGGACGCCATCATAATTTAACCATACAGTAAAGCTGCATGCCCTCGGGAAAAATTACGGCTGTAGTTTCCCCTTGCATTCAGCCATTCGCAGTACCAGCACAGCAAAGCCGTTTTGGTTAATGTTACAAGGCCAGATCAGTCAATCATCCAGACTGTTGCCCCTGCAACTATTGAAAAGTCTGCTGCCCCTCTTCAGGAACCACACGTTTGTCTGGCCTCTCAACAGATACCCCTCCGTTGTGGTTGCACCTACGGTACGGCTATCTGTATCGCTGAGGCACGCAAGCCTCCCCACCAACGGCAAGGTCCATGGTTCATGGGGAGGGGGGGGCGAATATAGTTACCCATATAAAATTATTAAGAGGAAAAATATGAAGAGAATGGGTTCGACCCTTTTTATGGTGAATTTACGGTCATCAATTAATATACGTATTACATTGCCCGTAGCAACCTGTGAGTTGGCTATGAAAGATAAAATGTCTATATGACAGCTGAAAAAGGACAGATCAATGATCAGCGCCCTCTGTAGGGTCGGCCGCCAGGATTTTATGTACGCACGCACCGATCTTACGAACTTAACCACTAGAGGGTTTTACATACATCGTGGTGTCTCCCACAGAAAACGTTTAAGCAACATATTAACAGTCAATAAATAAAGTTATATAGTCTGGCTATACATTCCATAAATAGGCAGGACATAATCAATTACAGGCTTAGAGCGACTAACGTATAGACGTAAGGCAAATGCCTACTGTTCTCGACATAAATCATCAAGTAAGGTTAGGTATGAATACGCGACTTTGTCGCAGTTGGTCAAAGTAAGTGTGATTTGTGTCTTATTTAGTAGCCTTAAGTTTCCTCATTCATCATTTTCGAAAGAAACCATAATTATTGTGGTACCTCCCCGACATAAAATTCATTTAACCTGAGTCACCTTGCAGAAGCTTTGAATAGTTGTAAACTTGAAATCAAATAGGTAACGGAAATCCTTTAAACTAACAATTCATGTTCTAAGAGGGCAGGGAAACAGGCAGATTCGGATTTGTTAAAAAATGTATCGGCTCAACCATTTGTTTATAGTGTAAAACACTATCTTAGTGTAAACAAGTGGTTGAGCCGATACATTTTTTATCACTGACATTCACAACCACGACCTCTCATCCAGTATGGATAAAATCAAAGATTGAGATTTGTAGACTGCCAGCAGTGGTGCTGTCCAGGAGGGATGTCCTCACGCTGCCACTCACCATCCGAGGCGAGGACCGCAGCAGTACCTGGAGCCCCTCCCCCTCGGTTGGCACGGTCCTAAATCGCGGTAAGGTTTGTCCACACGACTGCGTGTACTGTCCGATGTTTCCAGATTTCTTTTACTGTCTAGTGAACACTTGCTTTCGTAGCTCTATGTTGACTACACATTAAGTCCTTATTCTGTACTAGTGTCTTGACCAGTAGCACTGTAGCCTGGTCTGATCGCACTAGATACTCCGTCCACAATCAGACTGCTAGCCGGGACGGACACGTTTGTGTCAGTCGTGGGGGAAGAGTGCATATATCCTGCAGGTCCTTTCACAACTGTCCCTGTCACTCTCCCATGAGTAGACTGTGAAGAGGGCTTGAGCTGTGTAAAGGTCTGCTATTTGCTCCCCTGAATGCGTGTCGTCGGCCCGTTGTCAGCCAATCCGTCTCCGCCCCATATTCCTCAGTTCTGCCCACCGGGTGTATCCGTAGCGGGATGCTCAGTGCCTCCGCTGAACTGCTGCCTGGAGACCCCGGCAGCCGCAGCTAGCACTCTGCTCTGTCCTCGGCTTACCGCCGTGGTAGTCCACGGTTTGCACGTAGATGCGTTTCTCAAAGACACTGTTCACGATACACAGCTGTACGAAATACATCGAAATCAATTCACTGACTCCGAATTTATTGACATCAGGTGCATTAGGTATTGGTACGAATGAGAGAGTAGTGTTATACACTACTGGCCATTAAAATTGTTACACCACGAAGATTACGTGCTACAGACGCGAAATTTAACCGACAGGAAGAAGATGCTGTGATATGCAAATGAGTAGCTGTTCCGAGCATTCACACAAGGTTGGTGCCGGTGGCACCTACAACGTGCTGACATAAGGAACGTTTCCAACCGATTTCTCATACACAAACAGCAGTTGACCGGCGTTGCCTGGTGAAACGTTGTTGTGATGTCTCGCGTAAGGAGGAGAAATGCGTACCATCACGTTGCCGACTTTGATAAAGGTCGGATTGTAACCTATCGCGATTGCGGTTTATCGTATCGCGACATTGCTGCTCGCCTTAGCCTACATCCAATGACTGTTAGCAGAATATGGAATCGGTGGGTTCAGGAGGGTAATACGGAACGCCGTGCTGGATCCCAACGGCCTCGTATCACTAGTAGTCGAGATGACAGGCATCTTATCCGCATGGCTGTAACAGATCATGCAGCCACGTCTCGATCCCTGAGTCAACAGATGGAGACGTTTCCAAGACAACCACCATCTGCACGAACACTTCGACGACGTTTGCAGCAGCATGGACTATCAGCTCGGAGACCATGGCTGCGGCTACCCTTGACGCTGCATCACAGACAGGAGCGCCTGCTATAGTGTACTCGACGACGAACCTGGGTGCACGAATGGCAGGACGTCATTTTTTCGGATGAATCCAGGTTCTGTTTACAGCATCATGACGGTCGCATCCGTGTTTGGCGACATCGCAGTGAACGCACATTGGAAGCGTGTATTCGTCATCGCCATACTGGCGTATCACCCGGCGTGATGGTATGGGATGCCATTTGTTACACGTGTCGGTCGCCTCTTGTTCCCACTGACGGCACTTTGAACAGTGGACATTACATTTCACATGTGTTACGACCCGTGGCTCTACCCTTCATTCGATCCGTGCGAAACCATACATTTCAGCAGGATAATGCACTACTGCATGTTGCAGGTCCTGTACGGGCCTTTCTGGGTACAGAAAATGTTCGACTGCTGCCCTAGCCAGCACATTCTTCAGATATTTCACCAACTAAAAACGTCTGGTCAATGGTGGCCGAGCAACTGGCTCGTCACAATACGCCAGTCACTTGTTGAACGGTGGTATCGTGTTGTAGGCGCATGGGCAGCTGTATCTGTACACGCCATCCAAGCTCTGTTTGACTCAATGGTCAAGCGTATCAAGGTGGTTATTACGGCCAGAGGTCATTGATCAGGATACTGATTTCTCAGGATCTATGCACCCAAATTCCGTGAAAATGTAATCACATGTCAGTTCTAGTACAATATATTTGTCCAATGAATACCCGTTTATCACCTGCATTTCTTCATGGTGTGGCAATTTTAATGGCCAGTAATGTACGTTCCAAAACGCCGCACACGAAAACTGAATTTTTCCGCGGCTCAGACCTCGGGCTCTGCTGGTAGTATAAACGCGGGGTCAAGTGTTTCGGATACCCCCAGCACTAGGGACCGCTTGTATATCCATCAGAAAGATCCTCTTACTGTAACTATTCTTCAGTACAGGGTCAAAGTTTGGATGTTACACACTGTTTTCAGCTCAAGCAAATGGAGCGACTACGGTGCGCCTTAACGAGTTTATGGAGGCACCATTTAGTTCATGAGTGATTCCTGATAAAAGCCGAAAAATGTGGTTTTCGGGTACCGTAACCGAGCCACGAATTCCAAGGATTACAGAAAGTGGTTCAAATTTTTACAATAAATTTTTCGCGATCTCGAACAGCCGTGAAAATTTTTGTGGTATCTTAAACCGCTTCAGAGATACAGAGGCTCAAAGTTGTCCTCCTTGTACACGTAAATACGCGTAAAGCGGCACGAAGAAATTTACTGTAAATTGTCTCCGCTATCATCACAATGGATTCTGGAAAAACCGAAGCACGTGAAAAATGGCTGTGTAAGTAAAATCTAGTCTGGGGCGTAAAATTACTTTTTGGATTACTTAAATTTCGCATACCTTAACTGTTGACATTGTACTGACCAATATGTTTGTTTCCATATGACTGACAAGTACTGCTTTGGCAAGGAAAAGAAGGGAACCATTGGAAAAGCCTCATATTGCGCCAGCGGTATGGTACATTGGAAGGAGACTGTCTAGGTTTTTATGTTGGTAACACCACGTAGCGCTGTATATGAAAATCACTGACTGCGCTGTGTGCAGTCTGTGGCTGGTTGGCATTGTTGGATTATTCGCCATTGTAGTGTTGGGCAGTTGGATGGGAACAGCACGTAGCGTTGCTCAGTTGGAGGTGAGCCGCCAGCAGTGGTGGACGTGGAGAGAGATGCCACAGTTTTGAGATGTTACTATAACCGGATGACCTGGACGTGTGTCCGCCAGAAAAAGGAGATTTGTAAAGATGGACTTTTGGACGTTATTAAGGTATATACATTGTTTGTTCTCTATCAGAATCTTTGAATTGCTAACTATGGCTATCAGTAGTTAGTGCCTTCCGTAGTTTGAATCTTTTATTTAGCTGGCAGTACTGGCGCTCGCTGTATTGCAGTAGTTCGAGTAACGAAGATTTTTATGAGGTAAGTGATTTGTGAAACGTATAGGTTATTGTTAGTCAGGGCCATTGTTTTGTAGGGATTATTGAAAGTCAGATTGCGGTGCGCTAAAAAAAATATTGTGTGTCAGTTTAGTGATGATCAGAATAAATAGAGAGAGAACTGTCTGAGTACGTTCTGTTTTACTCACGTGTCTTTGTATCAAATAACGTAGTTTACTAGCACAGTCATCCATAATTTTGCTAAGGGGACGTTACATTATGACTTGGGGTGGCAGTCATAAGAACAAAGGCGTTTTTCGTTGCGGCAAGATCTTCTCATGAAATGGCAATCAGCAACTTTCTTCTTTGAGTGTGAAAATATTTTGTTGGTACCCACGTGTTGAGGCAGGAATGATCACCATCATAAAATAAATGGGGGCTCGCAAGAAATTATTTTAGTTCTTCGAAAGTGTTCGAAAGTGGAATGGTGGAGAATTAGCATGAAGGTGGTTCGATGAACGCTCCGCCAGGCACTTACACAGATAAAGATCGTAGCACAAAATACGCGAATGTGCTCCTGATTTAAAAACTGTAGCTAAAAGTTGGAGTATGAGCTGCCTCATTCTACCTTTCTAAGCACCTTTAAAAATTTTGCCATAAATTTTGGCAGGCGAACGTACTAGCGCCTTTTGTTCTATGAGAGGAGAAGGCAGCTGCATTGGCAAAGAGACAGGAATGTAATGACTACTGGACGATAGTAGGCAGTGGTTGTCACAGAAAGAGTGGAGGAGACAGTGGCAGTGTGAGAAAGCGAGGGGAAACAGTGACAGTGGCTCAAATTCAAATGGCTCCAAGCACTACGGGACATACGAATTGAGGTCATCAGTCCCCTAGATCTTAGAACTACTTAAACCTAACTAACCGAAGGACATCATACACATCGATGCCCTAGGCAGGATTCGAACCTGCGACTGTACCAGCAGTGCGGTTCCAGAATGAAGCGCCTAGAACCGGTCGACCACAGCGGCCAGTAGTGGCAGTGGTACATAGTTGACAGTGAGAGAGCAGAGCTAGAAAGAAGTGAACGACATTGTCCCAGTGGGAGAGGATCGAAGAGAGAGACAAAGTGGAAGTGAGTGAGACTGAGTATATGGCGGTGAGAATGAGTAAGAGAGAGGCGACGGTGAGAAGAGACAGCCGCAGGAGGGAGCAAGGAATGAGGTGGTAGCAGCAGGAGGGGGAGAGTGAGAGGGAGGCAGTGGCAGTGATGAGAGAGAGTAGTAGCGGGACAGAACCGAGGGGAATGTGGCTGCGACGCGGGGGACAGTGGCAGAGACACAGAGATGGCGAGAAAGAGTTGGCCCAAAGGCGATTTACAGTGAGGGTAGCATGTGGAAGTGGAAGGTAAGTTGCATGTTGAAAACAGCTCGAATGTGTTGTCGTGCCAAAGATGTTGGGAACATTTTTGAAGGTACAGAGAAATGGTAAAGAGGCAGCATGTACCCCACTTTTTAGTCAGTCTCTCTTAATAATCAGGAGCATATTCGCCTTTTGTTGGGCTCCGGTTGGAGCATTGGAATCCGCCGGTAGCTCTGTGTGTGGTGAAAATTTGTGCCAGATCGGGACTCGAAATTAAGCTTCCCGCTTCTCGCGAGCGGTCACCTTAGCAACTTCGGCTACCTGTGCAAGCTCCCCGAATGGACCCAAACTTCCACACGTCAGACTGTGTGCATCTTTTTATCACAGTCTGCTTTCACCTGGAGAGGGTAAAGACTGATCGTGTGGTTAGCTGGCGGTAACAGGTGTGTGTGTGTGTGTGTGTGACACAGACGGAGACGTCGTCCAGAGGTAGGGCTGGCTTTCCGAGCACGACGCGGTGTGTGGCGGAGCTGTGGTTGCGTCAGGCGGCAGCGGACGCAGCGGAGCGGAGCAGACCAGATGGGACCGGACTGCGCACACGTACACAGGCCGGATCGGGCCGCGGAATCGCCTTAAGACCTCCCCGGCCCATTAAGCAGGCGCTCTGCCCGCCACGGGTGTTTAAATGCCTAATCCCGCTGCCGGACGGCTCACTCACGACAACGCTGGGAGCGGCCACTGTGCGGTGTCGGGCGCCTGAATCTTCGTGTCTCTCAATCTGCGCTCTGCCAGCGTGCCTAAGGTGCGTGCCAGAGGCCATAGTTTACATCGCTGACGTGAGGCTGTTGAACAATTATGGAATATATCACCATCATCATCATCAAGTTCCCAGCCCCAGGCTGGAACATAGGCGTAGCCATTCTCGCGTCCGCCGGCCGTCCTAATTTAGTATTGTATTATTATGTCGATTGTCACCGACTTACGCGGTGGGCCTTAATAAAAATATTTTGTGAAGTTCTCCCCTTCTTTAACAACATTAATCTTCAGTATAAATTATTTGTTACCTTAATGAACGTTAGACTCACTGAATCTTAAAACATGAGAATATAAATTGATCAATGGAATAAGCTTTTCATATTAATTCCCTCGGCTAGTCAGCTCACTTTAAATAAAAAATCTTCAGTTGTTAATTACAACTGCGGCCCACCCACGCGCGAGAGTATTTCTTGTTACCTCCGTTAACCATTGTATTGTAGTCGGAGTCCTCGCTCTGGCTCTCGGCTGTTGTACTGGAAATACGAATCTTAAAGCTGCGTATTTTCTGCAGCGACGGGCGGGTTCTGGAGAAAAATGTATATTACGTTAATAGCGGGCGAGTTTTTCGCTTCCGCTAATTTTTTATAAGTGAATCTCGCCATGTAATGGCGTCGTTGGCTGCATCGGCCGTGCGATTGTTGTACTGTAAATTACTCGAAAGCAGGCTAATTTAAGGAAGGCGGACATGAAATCGGGATCGCCTCTTACAAATTAAAAGTGCACAACAATATTAAATCAATATATTACCTATTAATTAGTACAAATGTGCTTACATTTGCCAGCACTCACAAGATCTCCATCTACACACAACCAAGACAAGAGAAGTAGTGAAGATGACTAAAAAATTAATAAAAGACCGTATCTTGTCGTCTCTTTAGGTCATTTTGTTATATTTCTTTGCACTCGAAACTTACACAGAGAAATTATAATAATACTGGTACACGATAAAAAAATCTATACATTATTCAATTTTTCAATGTCTCTCCTTCAAAAATACTGTTTTTAAGTGTTATTATTATTATTTCGTTGGGGACGCTATACTATATAGTCCTGTTTCCCCTCTGGTCCAGTCCTCTCCTGTTTCTTCAACACCTTCCACCACACCTTTGAGCCATCTACCCTCTTTTGTATGTCCATCCTTCTAGCGCGACGTCTCTGGGAAGACGGCCATTTACTATCGTGACAAAAAATAAAAACACCCTCAGCCGTCCTTGTGATTCTATTTTATTTTGTCGCTACCAGTTTCGACGCTTCATTGCGTCATCTTCAGGCTGTTTTGATGCGATACAGGTTGATACGATGATGGAGTGCTGACACGTAAGCGTCAGATTATCTGCGAATCCAGTAATGCTGGCAACTGATGGGTTATGCATGGGGATCGTATCAACCTGTACGGCGTCAGAAGAGCCTGAAGATTGCGCAATGAAGCGTCGCAACTAGTAGCGACAAAATAAAATAAAATCATAAGAACGGCTGTAGGTGTTTCTATTTTTTGTCATCTACCCTTCGGTCGTCTTCTTGCTTGTTTCGTTCGCATTTCCACTTCGTGTGTCTTCTTGGGTAACCCCTCTTTTCCATTCTATTTAAGCCCCCACACCATTATAGCTTCGATGTTCCTGTCCCGCTCTGCAAGGATTCTCTTCAACTATTTGCTTCACTCCTTCATTTCTCACCTAACACCTCGTTGTTATGACGTTTTTGGAGACTAAAAATTTCCCCTATAAAAATCACGTGGGTTTCGCAAAGGGAGATCTTAGAGAACTCAACTCGCTGCGTTCCTCGGTGAGATCCATAGCACTCTAGACATCTGCGCTGGGGTAGACGCCATGTTCCTTCACTTCCGGAAGACGTTTCACACCCTCCCGCATTGCCGTTCAGTGAAAAAAGTACGAGCGTATCGAGTGTCGGACAATATTTGCTACTGGATTCAAGGCTTCCTTGCAGACAGAACACAACATGTCGCTCCAAACTGAACAAAATCGACAGAAATAATTCCCGGAGTACCGCAAGGAGGTGCGATAGGACCGTTACTGTTTACAGTGTATAATAAATGATGTAACAGACAGCGCGAATACTCTTTCAGGCCGTTCGCGGATGATGCCTTTGTCTGTACTGGAGTGGCAACGCCAAGAGGCACTATCCACTAGCAGAACGACCTGCAGAGAACTGATGATTGGCGCAGGCTCTGGCAGTTGATCCTGAACGAAAATAAATGTAACATATTGCGCATACATAAGAAAAGACGTCCGCGACTGCACAACTATGCTATTAATGACAAATTGCCGGAAGCAGCAGCCACCATAAAATATCTGGGCGGTGCTATCCACAGCCACCTTAAGTGAAACGTCCACGTAAAGCAGGCAGTAGAAGCAGCAGATGATAGATTCAGATTCGTAAGAAATGTAACTCATCGGCGAAGGAAGGGGCACCGTGCATTACGGAGAGATTTAGCACTGAAATTTCGAGACAGCGCTTTCGGGAAGAATCGGACAACATATCACTTCCTCCGGCACACTAATTCCCACTTTAACTTCAGTCTGTCCATTTCACTTTCTAAATTTTTTAACGTACCTGCCCGATTAAGGGATCTTACATTCCACGCTACGACCCACAGATCGCCTTTTTTTCCCTCGTGAGTAGTCTCGCACGGAGACCCGAATGGGGAATATTTTACTTTTGGAATATTTTACTTTTGGAATGTTTTACCTGCGGAATGTTTTACCTGCGGAATGTTTTACCTGCGGAATGTTTTACCTGCGGAATGTTTTACCTGCGGAATGTTTTACCTGCGGAATGTTTTACCTGCAGAATGTTTTACCTGCGGAATGTTTTACCTGCGGAATGTTTTACCTGCGGAATGTTTTACCTGCGGAATGTTTTACCTGCGGAATGTTTTACCTGCGGAATGTTTTA
Source organism: Schistocerca gregaria (assembly GCF_023897955.1). NCBI lineage: Eukaryota > Metazoa > Arthropoda > Insecta > Orthoptera > Acrididae > Schistocerca > Schistocerca gregaria. The sequence goes on from NC_064929.1 coordinate 218,789,586, forward strand.
CCTGCGGAATGTTTTACCCAAGAGAACGCCATCATCATTTAAGCATGCACTAAAGCTGCATGTTCTCGGGAAAAATTATGGCTGTAGTTTCCCCCTTGCTTTCAGCCGTTCGCAGTACCAGCACAGCAAGGCCGTTTTGGTTAGTGTTGTAAGGCCAGATCAGTCAATCATCCAGACTGTTGCCCCTGCAACTACTGAAAAGGCTGCTGCCCCTCTTCAGGAACCACACGTTTGTCTGGCCTCTCAACAGATACCCCTCCTTTGTGGCTGCACCTACGGTACGGCTATCTGTATCGCTGAGGCACGCACGCCTCCCTACCTACGACTAGGTCGGTGGTTCATGCGGGAAATGCTGTCATAGTAGACCCATTAACTGTTCCAATCTTACGTTAAAGGCTTAACAAACACGCAAATAGTAGTCACAGAGTACGTTTATGTCTTGAGACAGCTAGCTAACCACACGCAGATAGCAGACTATATGCATCCAGTATGTGAGAATCAGAACTTCCGATAAACTAACATAATTCCAAACCTTTAGGGAACTTTATCTCGCTTACGCACCCGACAAAATGGCGCAAGTAAAAAAGGTTATCGCATACAACATTTTGACTGTTCATTTAGTAAAACAAGAGTCAGGCAAGTTGTTTTAATTTATTGCTGCTTTACTATTAATTGCATTCGCAACACATTTTCCACACGTGAATGTGCCGGCAAATTTTTATCATTAGACGACATATAGATCACTAGATAAAACCTTATAAACATTGAGATGCGTGACATCTAGTTTTTGTTTAAAACGGAACGCAAGTAACTCAAAGTAGATCAGTGCAGTGTCTGATAATGGAAGCACTTACCGACTTCGAACGATCTTTAAGCATAATTGCAAACCGTTCTAAGCTTTTTCTCGCTTGCATGCTTAGCGGATAAATATTTAACACGCTAATTCATTTCTGAAGTAAACGAGTAAAGTTGCAAACCTCCGACGTGGAATTTAGAGTTATTGCGCGCCAAATGTGTTCAGGCAGAGCTGCCCAATCAAAACTGCAGCGGCAAACCGAAACTTGATTACGCCCATTCTCTCTCTCTCTCTCTCTCTCTCTCTCTCTCTCTCTCTCTCTCTCTCTCTCTCTCTCATGTGTGTCTGTGTAGAAAGGAGATTTGTATAATCAGTTTTTATTCAGTGAACATTCTGTGAAATTCTGATCAGGTTTAAGCTGCCACAAACCGAATATATTTTTCGTATGGTTAAATTTTTTTAATACCTTGCTTTATTATATACAACTGATATTTTAAAGATTTGTACTTTTAAATGAACTACCTTTTAATTACTTTGTGCAATTGTGTGTGTACGTTATGTATGCTTCAGCGACCTCTAGGATCGCCGTGCATCTCATATATTGTAAGGTGGCTATAGTGTCGCACCTTACAAGCTCTCGTCTCCATACTTTGCCATGATTTACATCTGGAATTAGGTATCCTTTGATAGGTTGTGCATCGGATGTATGAATATTTAAAGAGGACAGACATTGTCACGTACAAAAATGGTCCAAATGGCTCTGAGCACTATGGGACTCAACTTCTGAGGTCATCAGTCCCCTAGAAGTTAGAACTACTTAAACCCAAGTAATGTAAGGTCATCACACACATCCATGCCCGAATCAGGATTCAAACCTGCGACCGTAGCGGTCGCGCGGTTGCAGACTGTAGAGCTTAGAACCGCTCGTCCTCTCCGGCTGGCTGTCACGTACACCTTGTAAATAGTTGTTAACGCTTATTGCATGAAAGGTGATGGAGTGTCTTTATTATCAAAATGGCGTAATGAATGATTGCGTATACTAGTAGAGATTGGAACGCCAGTGGAAATGAAACGGCAGACGTAACTCGGGCCCTGGGTGGAAAAATCCACACAGGTGTGCTGGTCGTGCTATAAATAGGAAGTAGCCGAAGACGGACGGTCGGGGCACCTGAGCGCTGAAGCACAGCAGAATGGCGGCTGGTGGCCGCTTTGTTAGGTCGGCCAGAAGGAGAGCCAGAAACTCTGAAAACCTTGGACGCAGCAGAGGGGAACGAGGAAGTGTTACCTCGGAAATCACGAAGGCTACGTTATTTCCGACAATGTTTACTCCGAGAAGAGTGCCATTGTATGAATTCCTAATTAACAGGGATAGGTATATCCTTGCAAACTTCCAGCGCTGGACGACAGGAGACTAAAATATGGTTGGTCGGCGTTCGGAAGGATCTAGAGAGAAGGAGAACATTCCGTGGTTTCGAGAATATGACTCGCCTTCTGCAGTTGCTAGGGAGGGTAGCCGAGCTTTGCTGGGAAGCCAGCAGTGGAGAGAAAGAGGTCTCCTGTTTCGAGTGCCCGTGTTCTGGACTTCGCCTCCGGGTAGGGAGTCGTCGTTGAGTGCGCAGCGTTCAGTGTTTGAGAGCATTTCCTCTGTCTATACTCACGTTAAGACGTTACCATAACTTCGTCCTTGGGAATAAAACCTAAACGAGCAGCGATAGAAATACACCGTTTGTTGCAATATGCTTGGGACAACAGTACATTTTCAGGCGGACAAACTTTCGAAATTAGAGTAGTTACAATTTTCAGCAACAGATGGCGCTGCAAGTGATGTGAAAGATATAGAAAACAACGCAGTCTCTGGGTGCGCCATTCTGTACGTCGTCTTTCTGCTGTAAGCGTGTGATGTTCACAACGTGCAAGTGTGCTGTGGACAACATGGTTTATTCCTTAGAACAGAGGATTTTTCTGGTGTTGGAATTCCACCGCCTAGAACACAGTGTTGTTGCAACAAGGCGAAGTTTTCAACGGAGGTTTAATGTAACCAAAGGACCGAAAAGCGATACAATAAAGGATCTGTTTGAAAAATTTCAGCGGACTGGGAACGTGACGGATGAACGTGCTGGAAAGGTAGGGGGACCGCGTACGGATACCACAGAGGGCCACGCGCAGCGAGTGCAGCAGGTGATCCAACAGCGGCCTCGGGTTTCCGTTCGCCGTGCTGCAGCTGCGGTCCAAATGACGCTAACGTCCACGTATCGTCTCATGCGCCAGAGTTTACACCTCTATCCATACAAAATTCAAACGCGGCAACCCCTCAGCGCCGCTACCATTGCTGCACGAGAGACATTCGCTAACGATATAGTGCACAGGATTGATGACGGCGATATGCATGTGGGTAGCATTTGGTTTACTGACGAAGCTTATTTTTACCTGGACGGCTTCGTCAATAAACAGAACTGGCGCATATGGGGAACCGAAAAGCCCCATGTTGCAGTCCCATCGTCCCTGCATCCTCAAAAAGTACTGGTCTGGGCCGCCATTTCTTCCAAAGGAATCATTGGCCCATTTTTCAGATCCGAAACGATTACTGGGTCACGCTATCTGGACATTCTTCGTGAATTTGTGGCGGTACAAACTGCCTTAGGCGACACTGCGAACACCTCGTGGTTTATGCAAGATGGTGCCCGGCCACATCGCACGGCCGACGTCTTTAATTTCCCGAATGAATATTTCGATGATCGTGTGATTGCTTTGGGCTATCCGAAACATACAGGAGGCGGCGTGGATTGGCCTCTCTATTCGCCAGACATGAACCCCTGTGACTTCTTTCTGTGGGGACACTTGAAAGACCAGGTGTACCGCCAGAATCCAGAAACAATTGAACAGCTGAAGCAGTACATCTCATCTGCATGTGAAGCCATTCCGCCAGACACGTTGTCAAAGGTTTCGGGTAATTTCATTCAGAGACTACGCCATATTATTGCTACACATGGTTGATATGTGGAAAATATCGTACTATAGAGTTTCCCAGACCGCAGCGCCATCTGTTGTTGACAATTGTAACTACTGTAAGTAATTTCGAAAGTTTGTCTGCCTGAAAATGTACTGTTGTCCCAATCATATTGCAACAAACGGTGTATTTCTATCGCTGCTCGTTTAATTTGTATTGCCGTTTCAAATATACCGGTCATTTTTGAAACACCCTATGTATTGGCTGTAATTCTTCCGTCATGGCAGACGCGTACGAGAACCATGACTCCGACACACAGGACGCAGTACATACGGTGATATTGCTAATTGCTTTTACTTATTAGGGCTATAAAGCTAAACAACTGTGATCACGTTGCACACCACTGTAGATCATCTTTGAAAGTGTTTGGTACGTAGATGATGTCAGTGATCTCGCGTTATTTATATTAGATCGCGTAGCTATAAAAAGTGGCAGATCTGGGCAATTGATCAGTCATATTAGTTAGGACATTCATTTGTATCTATTTATGTCCATTGGACATTGAAACATAAACATTTGTAATATATAACGGGGTTTTAACGTACAACAAAGGTATAAGTGGAAACAGCATTTATCACTTTGTAGTTACTAGTTTCCTTAATTATTCATTTACGTGCTAAAGAGAAAGGAGCTGATAATATCACCATTAAGAGATCCGAAGATCTGCGTCAGGGGGTAGTCAGATGGGACCAAATCTTCGTTTTCGCGTTGAGTATTTTCCTTTGCGCACATTCATTTCACACCCACCCGGAGTAGCATCTTGGAATACGGGTGGTTGAAGCACGCATGGGAGTTTCAACTCCAATTGTTCTTACATGTCGTGAATTGTTGCAGTGTATCAAAATGAGATTTATATTGTCTTTTTGTTAGAACTACTGTCATTTGTTTTTAATCTCTTACTGTAGTAGCTAGGTATTGAATAGGATTGGGGAGAAGAGAAGTTTGTGGCACAACTTGACTAGAAGAAGGGATCGGTTGGTAGGACATGTTTTGAGGCATCAAGGGATCACAAATTTAGCGTTGGAGGGCAGCGTGGAGGGTAAAAATCGTAGAGGGAGACCGAGAGATGAGTACACTAAGCAGATTCAGAAGGATGTAGGTTGCAGTAGGTACTGGGAGATGAAGCAGCTTGCACAGGATAGAGTAGCATGGAGAGCTGCATCAAACCAGTCTCAGGACTGAAGACAACAACAACAACAACAACAACAACAACACTGTAGTAGCTAGTGATACACATTATTCGACCTTTAATGTAGATTCTGCAGATGGCTGTAGCTTTGCCGAAAACGGTAATTTTATTTTTTTAAAAAAAAGTTTGCGATCTAGACAAAAAGAGTAACGAAATGTTTCGGGCAGTAAAGAGTTGTTCAGGAAGTAACGAAGTCTTCGACAGTAATGGAACGTTACATAGTCCCTTGGAATACTCGTTAGTCAGTGACGAATGCGTACGGTATGCAAAACCAGCCGCCCGGCACGCCGCGGTACGGAATGTGTGTGGCTGTGGCTGTGGCTGTGGCTGTGTTGGCGTCCTGCCTTGCTCTGGCCGGACGGCTTTCTCCGGCTGACTCACGTAATAGCCGGGCAGGCCGCTGCGCTGGTCTCTTTCTCCCCCCCTGCCTGCCTGCTTGTCACCGGCCGCTGTCCACTCTACTCCACTCCACTCCTTTCGCCTGCCTTCCCTTCCCCGGTGTCGGCGTGTGCCCACTTCGCTAACCTGACGACGGCGGCGCTTCCGGTGTCCGAAACTTGCCGAGGCCGCCGCCACTTAGCTAAGGCGTGCTGCTGCGTCGCAAATGAGAGCGGCCAGGCGAGTCTGAAGTCTGGGGCCCGGCTGTGCGAGGAATTAGGCAGCCAGTACTGTCCACAACTGTGACAGGTAGCGGCAATTTTTCATTCACCCTATAAGGCAGGGCTTACCAACGTGTGGTCCGCCGGCTCTTTCTAGGGGGTCCGCGGCCACGTTTCACCAAATCGTGTAAAATAATGCGTAAAATTATTGAATAAAAATGTGAAAACCAAATTCATCACTTTTTTCGTGTGAAAAACGTGTGTACTTTTACTTCAGGTCTTATTCCCAAACAGCCTTCGCGGTTCCTAAGTGAGAACGCATACACAGTTTAGTGCCGGAGAATGCGGCTTCTCTGATCGACTGTTTCGCAACAATACGGGGGTCGTTTGTGCGCCGGCGCACGGCGCTTGATGTACTGATACCTTTTACGCATGAGCGGAGCGAGCTTTGTCGACCAATCACAGTGCTCCAGGCACCATTAAATGTTAAACTTGCTTTGCCAGTGCACTACCTATTTCATTAGTCGATTATTGACCTTCAAGTTCTTTTCATTCATCTCTAAACGAAAGACTATTGATACTTTGAGGGGGGGGGGGGGGGTCATTTGGAACATGGCACTTGCATTAAGAAGATTCCAGTTCCCATGGCTTTCGCTCTGAAATTCAAAGTTACTGTGCTCTTGTCTGACTAGGGGTCCGCCGTGGATTTTCGACTGAAGAAGCGGTTCGCCAACTGAAAAGGTTGGGAAGCCCTGCTGTAGGGGATCAGTCACGGAGTTCAACAGCATCCACTATGCATAAAATCCAAAATAATCGATCAGAAGAGTTACCAAAAACTAGGTAACGTCAAAACAACAGGTATGAAACAAAGAACTCTCTTCCCCAAAGCAAATAATTTTCTGCGGAATTTGTGTGTGCCGTGTGTTGTCGGACATGTGCAGCTGCGGAATGGAAAGTGCTATTCACGTGCGCTTTTCACGGAGTGGATTGGTAGTCGAGGACTCAAGCTGTTCGCAACCAACAGATTGTAAAGATACTTTGTGCAAACATACACTGTTTAAATGGAACAATGCCTCCTGGCACTAAAAGTAGGGTAAGTTGGAATGTCAGTGGTGTTCGTTGGAGGACCTTAGTGTTTTTCCTTCACGAGATTTCGTATTTTGAAAAGTTCCAACACTGACACTCGTACAGTACCTGTGGTAGCACACACTAAATACCAGGACAACTGCATACACGGATCATCTGCAGTCTGACCAGTAACCAGACAATTTATCATCACAGGTTGTGTTCAAGATGACCACTGACAGCGGCAGAACACACTTCCAGTCTGGTATAGAATGACGGCTCCACACGTGCTAACATTTCAGCGGAGATGTCTGAGCAGGCTACAGTACTACAGCCATATCAACGGCTGTACTTGGTATGTCTTTGTAGACAGCCACTCTGTTCCCCTACAGAAAAAAGGTCTACAGGCGTCAAAATCCTGGGACAGGGCTGGCGATGGTACAGGTCCACAGCGTCCGTTCCAACGATTTGGAAACAATTCGTGAAGACGTGGTGTAGAGCTTCGTGCACTATGCGGTGGACAGCTATCATGTTAGTACCATACATTCCTCCTACTCTGCAGAGAAACATGTTCTAGCGTCCATGGAAGATCGTCTGTTAGTTCGCTGCGACACTTATACACGTTCAGTGCTCCGTCTATGAAAAACGGGCCAGTGAGCTGACGGCTCACACGTGTGCACTGGCGATTTACCTGGCCATCACCGGTAAATGTGGCTTCATCACTAAGCAAGATACATGATAAATCTGGAGTATCCTCTCTTAATGCCCATGTACAGAAGTTAACACGATTATCGTAATCGCTTCCATGTAGCTCTAGCTGGGAGAGATGTGACAGGGATGGAGCCTATGTCGATGGAGAATGTGTAGGGCTTGCCTGACTCGTGCCACTTTCTCGCCAGATTACGCGGGAACTCTGACGTGCGGACCAACTGCAACAGCAGCAAGAACATTAATTTTCCGCTCTTCAGCCGTCACTTGTTTCTTGCTCTTACATTTTCTAGGTGTTACACTACAACTTTCACGTAACTGGTTGAATAGGTTGATAAATAACTGTCGAGATTGACATATATTGGGATATCTTGTCCCACACACTGTAGAAGAAAGAACTCCATTCTTCCTGCACTCTCTATACACTATGAGCATGTCGGCTTTATCCGCATTGGTAAATCCCATCGCCCACTCACGACATACTGCAGACATGCCAACTTTCAAAAGTGAAAAATCAGGAGAATTTTAGCGGTGTACTATTGTGAATTACAACACATCCCAGACGAGTCAAGTTGCAATAATTCAATAACTGTAACAATGCAATTACATTTGCTTTATTCTTTACATGTAAATACTAAATAAGACATACCTGAGCCTTCAGACTGTATAATTTATCATTCAACATTCTGAACAATATGGATGATGAGCTCTGCAGGTTTCTTTGAATTCACACACACTCAAATGAAGCACTCTCGTGAGAACTACAGTTCGAAATTACTATCCGAGGAAACAAATTAACTTATATTAGATTTCTGTTTTGACATTAGCATAGTTTTTGCATGTATAAATCGCTGTTAAATCATAATGCAACCCATATTTGTATGGCATCTTATATCCGTAAGATATCTTTCCCAAATTTAAATCAATTTTATACAGGATGTACATGTTAGGCTTAGCAAATAATCTGAATAGTTTATCACTCTGAATTTGTCTGATTACGGTAGTTACTTATTCACTACACCCGTAGCTGACTTAGCCTTCTTCAAAAACTCTGAACTAAATTTCTGCTCAAAGCACTTGCCTTTTTGAACTGATTTTAAAATCAAAAATTTCTCCAAAGACGTTTCTGAAAGCATGCACCTGAACTGAGTTTTGATCTCTGTAACTGTGCTAAAAATTCTCTCACATTCCGCCTTACTATGTGGAATTGACAAAATACCTAGCATCAGCTTTGCAAATTTACCATTTTGAAGAACCCCATCTTCTGACCTACCAACACCCACTGAACATCAATTCTCTCTGCTGCCAAGTTGGTTTCCTCCAGCTGAAAGTTACATAACTAAGAGTGAAGCATTTCAACTTCTGTATCTAAGTGTTCACTTTCGCTAGTCAGAATATTAGGAAATCTGTTTATGAAAAATCTAAGGCCGGAAAATGATGCGCGGGAGGGGAGGGTAATAACACTGAATATTTTTGCCCCTGAAACATTTATCTCTCTAACTTCCCCCTAGGCAGCTTAATTCCCCTAAATTTAGGGGTAAATCCCCTAACTTGGCCACTGCCTTTTAGACACAACAATGCTAATCACTTGGCTTGGAACAGCTATCGACTACACCTTGCCCACGGTAACTCTACGACTGCGCTGGTGCTACCAGAAGCGGAGGAAATTTGCAGTAGTTGAAAGATATGCATTTGCCTCCGAATGCTGCCAACGATAAGTTCCTTACTGCCTTGTAGGTGCGAAGCGCGAGCTACGCCTACTGCCTCTCCCGACAGCCACCGCACCAATTTACCAAGTTAACATAGACAAGTAGCAGCCATACCTTGTCATCCACCAATATATCGAAGGCGCAGGATTTTCAGATAGAAAGGAAGGCATTGAAACTGCTCTGAAAATCGGGAGATCGGTCTTCACTGTCAGGAGATGGGGAGGAAGAAGGAAAAATTGGGAGAGTTGGCACGCCTGATACTGCCTCCACGTCGCAGTGCGCGCGAGGAACCCCCAAGAACACTGTAGGCAAGCGTGACGTCGTCGTACCGAGCAGCTACGCAGCTTGAACGGCACAGAGAAATGTTGGTGCGGAAACTTTTCAAAGTACAACATCTCGAGAAGACTCGCACTAGACACCTCCAGCAAACAGCACTAACATTCTAATTTACCCCACTTTCAGTTTTTTAATGTCAGTAGGCCTTGTTCCAATTCAAGAAGTGTGTGTTTACGTAAGAATACATAACGTATTATTAAAATTTCTCTGTTGGTAACAGTACGAGCCCCTGACTACCAATCCAATCTGTGAAAGCCGCACATAAGTAGCACTTTCCATTTCCGCAGTATTTGCGGTGCATGTTTTAGGTGACGTGCTGTATATGCTAGAGAGGACGGTTCTAGGTACTTTCAGTGGGGTTGCACAATTTCTTCCGAAACCCGGAGGCACTTAGTGAATGGTACGAGCAGTGGCTGTAATGGGTGCGGGCGCCACTTTAGCGTGACAGGTTGAGAATCCGGGCCGGCCGTGAAGCGTGTCCGAATGCATGAGGCGGTTGAGGCAAGCTTCTGAGGAAGCGCAGCATCCTGGTTCGAGTCCCGGCCCGGCCCTTTCAACCTTCACCACTGATTTATTTCACTGCCTGAAATCCTGTTCCTCGTAATGTTTCCCTACAGAATGTAAGTTCTGCACCGGTTACAAATCTGCTGGTGGTTGTATGTGTGTGCAGAAGGGAGGGGAGAGGTGGAGGGGCGTTAATGGGGCCATAAATTCTAAGAGAGCAGGAAGTGGAAGAATTAGGTTGCTGAAACTAAAATGAAGGCAACTTATTTCAGAAATGAAAACAAAACACTAACCAAAGTAAAGCCAACTTGTTCCGATGTGACATATTTTTGGACATTTGTGAAGTCGAAACCACCTGTCGGGTAACTTCGATGCAGTGTTACTACAGCCTGAATATCGTAACGCTATCGCATCTCCCACGGCGTGCCTTATGATTTTTTTTTTTTTTTTCGCCAGACTGGTAGAAGCCGGCTCATGCAGATCCTATTGCTCTGTGGTATCTTACACTGTGGAGGACACATTTTATCATCATCATCATCATCATCATCATTTAAGACTGATTATGCCTTTCAGCGTTCAGTCTGGAGCATAGCCCCCACTTGTAAAATTCCTCCATGATCCCCTGTTCAGTGCTAACATTAGTGCCTCTTCTGATGTTAAACCTATTACTTCAAAATCATTCTTAACCGAATCCAGGTACCTTCTCCTTGGTCTGCCCCGACTCCTCCTACCCTCTACTGCTAAACCCATGAGTCTCTTGGGTAACCTTGCTTCTTCCATGCGTGTAACATGACCCCACCATCTAAGCCTGTTCGCCCTGACTGCTACATCTATAGAGTTCATTCCCAGTTTTTCTTTGATTTCCTCATTGTGGACACCCTCCTGCCATTGTTCCCATCTACTAGTACCTGCAATCATCCTAGCTACTTTCATATCCGTAACCTCAACCTTGCTGATAAGGAAACCTGAATCCACCCTGCTTTCGCTCCCATACAACAAAGTTGTACGAAAGATTGAACGATGTACAGATAACTTAGTCTCGGTACTGACTTCCTTCTTGGAGAAGAGGGATCGTAGCTGAGCGCTCAGTACATTAGCTTTGCTACACCTCGATTCCAGTTCTTTCACTATGTTGCCATCCTGTGAGAATATGCATCCTAAGTACTTGAAACCTTCCACCTGTTCTAACTTTGTTCCTCCTATTTGGCACTCAATCCGTTTATATTTCTTTCCCACTTACATTACTTTCGTTTTGGAGATGCTAATCTTCATACCATAGTCCTTACATTTCTGATCTAGCTCTGAAATATTACTCTCCAAACTTTCAATCGAATCTGCCATCACAACTAAGTCATCCGCATATGCAAGACTGTTTACTTTGTGTTCACATATCTTAATCTCACCCAGCCAGTCTATTGTTTTCAACATATGATCCATAAATAATATGAACAACAGTGGAGACAGGTTGCAGCCTTGTCTTACCCCTGAAACTACTCTGAACCATGAACTCAATTTACCGTCAACTCTAACTGCTGCCTGACTGTCTATGTAAAGATCTTTACTTGCTTGCAAAAGTTTGCCTCCTATTCCATAATCTCGTAGAACAGACAATAACTTCCTCCTAGGAACCCGGTCATATGCCTTTTCTAGATCTATAAAGCATAGATACAATTCCCTGTTCCACTCATAACACTTATCCATTATTTGCCGTAAGCTAAAGATCTGGTCCTGACAACCCCTAAGAGGCCTAAACTCTCACTAATTTTCATCCAATTGGTCCTCAACTAATACTCGCACTTTCCTTCCAACAATACGTGAGAAGATTTTACCCACAACGCTGATTAAAGAGATACCTCTGTAGTTGTTACAATCTTTTCTGTTTCCATGTTCAAAGATTGGGGTGATTACTGCTTTTGTCCAGTCTGATAGAACCTGTTCCGACTCCCAGGCCATTTCAATTTTCCTGTGTAGCCATTTAAGACCTAACATTCCACTGTATTTGATGAGTTCCGACGTAATTTCACCCGCCCCAGCTGCTTTATTGCACTGCAGTCTATTGACCATTTTCTCCACTTCCTCAAATTTGATCCTATTTCCATCATCATTCCTATCCCATTCTACATCGAAATCTGAAACATTGCTGATTGTATTTTCACCTACATTAAGCAACACTTCAAAATATTCCCTCCATCTGCCCAAGGCATCCACAGGATTCACCAGCAGTTTTCCTGACCTGTCCAAAATACTTATCATTTCCTTCTTACCTCCCTTTCGAAGACTGCTAATTACACTCCAGAATGGTTTTCCAGCAGCTTGACCCATAGTCTCCAACCTGTTTCCAAAGTCTTCCCACGATTTCTTCTTGGATGCTGCAATTATCTGTTTGGCTTTGTTTCTTTCTTAAACATAACTTTCTCTGTCTACCTGAGTTCTAGTATGTAGCCATTTTTGATATGCCTTCTTTTTCCTTTTACAGGCTGCCTTGACTGTGTCATTCCACCAAGCTGTTTGCTTCATCCTACTTTTACACACTACTGTTCCAAGACATTATTTAGCCACTTCTAGTATTGTGTCCCTATCCCTTGTCCATTCCTTTTCAAATGACTGTAATTGACTACATTCAACTAACTGGTACCTTTCTGAGATCGCTGTTATGTACTTGTACCTGATTTCCTTATCCTGAAGTTTCTCCACTCTTATCCTCCTACATGTGGACCTGACCTCCTTCACTTTCGGCCTCACAATCCCAGCTTCACTGCAGATTAAATAATGATTAGTGTCATCAAAGAATCCCATGAATACACGTGTGTCCCTCACAGCCTTCCTGAATTCCTGATCTGTTATTATACAGTCAATGACAGATCTGGTTCCCGTGCTTTCCCAAGTATACCGGCGAATGTTCTTATGTTTAAAAAAGGAGTTCGTGATTACTAAGCCCATACTGGCACAGAAATCCAAGGGTTGTTTTCCGTTCCTGTTGGCCTCCATATCCTCTCCAAATTTACCCATAACCTTTTCATACCCTTCTGTTCGATTTCCAATCCTGGCGTTAAAATCACCCATAAGCAGAACACTGTCCTTGTCCTTTACTCTAACATCTACATCACTGAGTGCCTCATAAAAACTATCCATCTTATCTCGATCTGTCCCTTCACAATATTAATATACTGACACAATCCTAATTTTCTTGCTAGACACTGTCAAATCTATCCCTATCAGTCGTTCATTTAAATACCTTATTGCAACTACGCTGGGTTCCATTTCTTTCCTGATGTAAAGCCCTACACCCCATTGTGCTATTCCTGCTTTGGCTCCTGACAGATAGACCTTGTATTCTCCCACTTCCTCTTCTTTCTCACCCCCCTTACCCGAATGTCACTAACAGCTAAAACGTCCAGCCCCATCTTACTTGCAGCCTCTGCCAGCTCTACCTTCTTCCCAGAGTAGCCCCCATTGATATTAATAGCCCCCCATCTCATTACCATTTGTTTGCCAAGTCGTATCTTAGGATTCCCTGGTTTGTCAGTTAGAGGTGGGACTCCGTCACCTCCAAAGGTCCGAGGCATTTTGCTCTGATTGTTGCCAGCATTATATTTAAAGTATCAGGGGCACAGCATCATATTTAAAGTACCAGGGAAGCAGGTTGCTAGCCTTACTTGCCCCGAGTCCCATTGGGTTTTATTCCTAACGGCTGAGGGACTAACCGGTGGATTTGGTAGTCTTTGCCGTCTGAGCACAAAGGTGACCACGGCTCAGAATATGTTCGATATGCCCAGCCTTATTCCAAAGTATCTGGTATCCCGACTGTCGGGACCACTTGCTTGGCCACTCATACGTTGCCCGTGGTTCATGAACTAGGACATGACTACAGGAACCCACACCATGAACCACACATTTTATTTCATTAGTAGTATTTTCCTACAACTCTGAGTACCTACTGTTTAGTTATCGCTTCTTTTCGTGTGGATGTGTGATTACTGACTGTAGCTTTTTCCCTACTGCTGACGGAAACCTCCCTAACACTTCAGCAAGGATCTCTTGGTTTTGATCTTGTTTTATTTCTTACCATCTTCTGCTTCACCTTGTTTAGAATTTAGCTATTACTTTGTCATTTCCTTCATCTTGACCTTCATTTTCTGGTAGGTTATAACGGCATTTTAGTAATTTTCTGTTTCTCTTCGCGTTTTATTAAAACTATTTTTAGAGCAAATACAGTAGTCTAACTAGAAAGAAGGATCCTTTATTGTATAATTATATGATAGCAGAACAAATACTGGTAGCAGTTACGTCCGTAAAATATCTGAGAATATGCAAGCGGAACGATGTGAATTTGAATGATCATATAAAGTTAATTGTTGGTAAGGCGGGTGCCATGTTGAGATTCATTAGGAAAGTCATCAGAAAATGCAGTCCATCAACAAAGGAGGTGGCTTACAAAACACTCGTTTTACCTGTACTTGAGTATTGCTCATCAGTGTGGGATCCGTACCAGGTCGGGTTGACGGAGGAGATAGAAAAGATCCAAACAAGAGCGGCGCGTTTCGTCACAGGGTTATTTGGTAAGCGTGATAGCGTTGCGGAGACGTTTAGCAAACTCAAGTGGCAGACTCTGCCAGAGAGGCGCTCTGCATCGCAGTGTAGCTTGCTGTCAAGGTTTCGAGATGGTGCGTTTCTGGATGAGGTATCGAATATATTGCTTCCCCCTACTTATACCTCCTGAGGAGATCACCAATGTAGAATTACAGAGATTCGAGCGCGCACGGAGGGTTTCCGGCAGTCCTTCTTCCCGCGAACCATACGCGACTGGAACAGGAAAGGGAGGTAATGACAGTGGCATGTAAAGTGCCCTCCGCCACACACCGTTGGGTGGCTTGCGGAGTATAAATGTAGATGGAGAACTGTAAATATGCTATTGTAAAACAAACGTGTAGTCTGGGGTGGCGATATGCGTATTACATATGGCGGTGGTATCGCGCACACAAGGTATAAAAGGGCAGAGCATTAGCGCAGTTGTCATTTCTACTCAGGTGCTTCACGTGAAAATGTCTCAAACGTGATTAAGGCCGAACTAAGGAAAAGACGGGTAGTAAACTTTGAATGCGGAATGGTACTTGGAATTAGACGCATGGAAGTTTCTGAAATCGTTAGGGAATTCATTACTCCGAGATTCACTGTGTCAAGAGTGTGCCGGGATACCAAATTTCAGGCGTTACTTCTCACCGCAGACAACGCAGTAATCGATGGCCTTCACTTAACAACCGAGAGCAGCGACATTTGCGTAGAACTGTTAGTGCTAGCTGGCCGGTGTGGCTGAGGGGTTCTAGGCGCTTCAGTCTGGAACCACGCCGCTCGACCGCTACGGTCGCATTTTTGATTCCTGCCTCAGGCATGGACGTGTGTGATGTCCTTAGGTTAGTTAGGTTTAAGTAGTTAAGCAGGGGACTGATGACCTCAGATGTTAAGTCTCATAGTGCTCAGAGCCATTTGAACCATTTTGTTAGTGCTAACAGACAAGCAACACTGTGTAACATAACTGCAGGAACCAATGTGGGACGTGCGGTGAAACCGGTGGCACTGAGCTCTGGCAGCAGACAACCTCGCAGTTGGCGTTGCTAACAGCATGACATCGCCTGCAGAGCCTCTCCTGGGCCCGTGGCCGTGTCGGTTGGTCTCTAGAGGACTGAAAACCGTAGCTTGGTCAGATGAGTCGCGACTTCAGTTGGTCGGAGCTGATGGTAGGGCTCCCGTGTGTCGCAGATCCCACAACCCAAGCTGTCAACAAGCCACTGTGCAAGCTGCTGGTGCTTCCATAATAGTGTGGTCTGTGTTTACATGGAATGGACTGGGTGCTCTGGTTCAGATGAATGGATCATTGACTCGAAATGGTTATATTCGGCTACGTGGAGACCATTTGCAACCATTCATCGTCTTATTGTTCCCAGACATGTCACTGGGCCACAATTGTTCGATTCGAGCAAAGGATTTGGCCAACCAGATCGTCCAACGTGAGCCCCCACAGAACATCGTGTAGACGCCAGCTTCTGCACAGAATCCTGCACCGGCAACGCTTGCGCAATTATGGATGCAGAATGGCTCAGTACTTGTACAGGGGACTTCCAACGACTTCTTCAGTCCCTGCCACGCCGAGTTGCTCCACTGTGCCGGGTAGGGTATCAGGAAACGTGCAATAATGATGTATGAAGTAATCAGTTTGGAAAAGAAGTTACTGTTGTACACCAATATCCATCTTTTATCTGACATACCTCGTTGTTCTCCTTTCCTCCTCCTAGTCGCGATCTGTAAAGTGTTGTGTGATGTCCTTAGGTTAGTTAGGTTTAAGTACCTCTAAGTTCTAGGGGACTGATGACCTCAGATGTTGAGTCCCACAGTGCTCAGAGCCAGCCAGCCCTGTAACACCCTCGGTCTCTTATTGAAGGTTCAGTGGAAGTGCGGATAGGCCTGATTGCATGCTGTCCCACTAAGTTCGCTTCGAATTGTAGTAATTATTCAGAACTTGCTTGCTATTTGATTTGTAAATTCTGATTTACTAGTGCGAACAACACAGGCACTAGAATGAGATTTTCACTCTGCAGCGGAGTGTGCGCTGATATGAAACTTCCTGGCAGATTAAAACTGTGTGCCCGACCGAGACTCGAACTCCGGACCTTTGCCTTTCGCGGGCAAGTGCTCTGCAGAGTTAAAATCTCATTCTGAAAACATCCCCCAGACTGTGGCTAAGCCATGTCTCCGCAATATCATTTCTTTCAGGAGTGCTAGTTCTGCGTGGTACGCAGGAGAGCTTCTGTAAAGTTTGGAAGGTAGGAGACGAGGTACTGGCAGAAGTAAAGCTTTGAGTACCGGGCGTGAGTCGTGCTTCGGTAGCTCAGTTGGTAGAACACTTGCCCGAGTTCGAGTCTCGGTCGGGCACACAGTTTTAATCTGCCAGGAAATTTCAACACAGGCACTCTTCAGAAATTCGAAGTTGACACGATCGCGAAGACAAGGCACCGAGCCAGTTATTCCCGAAATACACACGAGTATTATTTCGTGCGGACTGAGAATCTCTATTAATTGTCAATTTAACTCTCCAGTACAGTTAAAACGTGTTTCGTTTTCTCCTCGCCTACGCCTGCGGTTCTCGTCTGCGTGAGAGTTGTAATGCAGGTGTCCACGATTTTCGGCGGATGCTGGTATTTCTTTGTACGGTATCTAAATTCTGCACCTTGTGTACTCGTGGAATTCAGTTCATGGTGTCTGTTGGCACCTGATTTTGCAATTAGTTCTAGACGCCTTGTCCTTACAAGATTTATTCTTATATTTCTGTAAACAATTTCAGTGCTGGTCCTGGAGTTCATTTTCATCGCTGTTCTTAGTATTTTCCTTTCTGTGTCAATTATTCCGTGTGAGCGTTATTTTGTTCTCCATCCACACTGGGCAGGACATTCTAGTATGGTACGGACAAAGGCCCTGTTAAAGGTACCCAAGGGTGTCTCTCTTTGGCCTGTTTCTTATCCCTCTGTCCACATGTTGGTATCTACCCAAGTCTGCGTCTACATAATTACTCTGCAATTCACAATTAAGTACCTGGAGAAGGGCCATGGAACCACCTCAAGCTATTTCTATACCCAGAATGAGATTTTCACTCTGCAGCGGAGTGTGCGCTGATATGAAACTTCCTGGCAGATTAAAACTGTGTCCCCGACCGAGACTCGAACTAGGGACCTTTGCCTGGCAGAAGTAAAGCTGTGAGTACCGGGCGTGAGTCGTGCTTCGGTAGCTCAGTTGGTAGAGCACTTGCCCGCGAAAGGCAAAAGTCCCGAGGCCGAGTCTCGCTCCGGCACACAGTTTTATTCTGCCAGGAAGTTTTATTTCTGTACCGTTCCACTCTCGAACAGCGTGCAAAACAAACCAACAGCTAAATCTTTCCGTGCGAGCTCTGATTTATTTTATCACGATGATCGTTTCTCCCAATTATAAATGCTAAGAAAATACCTTCTCTTTCTCAGGAAAAAGTTGGTGGTCGAAATTTCATGAGGTCATCCTTTCGCAAAGGAAAATACCTTTATTTTAATTATAATCACCCCAACTTGCTCATTGTATTCGTGACACTCTCTCCCTTACTTCCAGATAATACAAAGGAATTAGCCTTCTGTGCGAGCTCTAATTTCTGTTATTTTATCATGATGATCATTTCTGCCTATGTACGTGGACGCCAACAAAATTTTTACCCACGGAAGAGGAATTTGATGGTTGAAGTTTCTTGAGGATGTCCTGCCACAGCGGAAAACGCTTTTATTTTAATGACTGCCACCCCAATTTGTGTATCCTATCAACGACACTCTGTTCCGTATTTCGCGGTAATTAAAAACGAGCTGCCCTTCTTTGAACTTCTTGGATGTCCTCCGTGAGTCTTACCTCGTGTGGCTCCCACACCGCACAGCAATACTGCAGAATAGGGCGGACAAGCACAGTTTAAGTAGACATGTCGAGTTCTCATTGTTCTGCCAATAAATCGGAGTCTTTGGTTTGCTTTCCCCACAACGTTATCCATGTCATCGTTACAGTTTAAATTATTCGTAATTGTAATCGTTAAGTATTTAGTTGAGTTTACAGCGTTTACATTTGTGTGATTTACCGTGTTTCTGAAATTTATCGAATTCTTTTTAGTGCTTACGGGGATAACTTAATATTTTTCATTTTAATAGTCAATTACCACTTTTCGCTTCAGACAGACATCGTGTCTAAATCATTTTGCAATTCGTTTTGAGACTCTGATGACTTTACGAGACGGAAAATGACAACATGATCTACAAACAACGTTAGGCGACTGGTTATATTGTCTCCTAATCGTTAATGTACCGAGCGAGGTGGTGCAGTGGTTAGCACACTGGACTCGGATTCGGGAGGACGACGGTTCAGTCCCGCGTCCGGCCAGCCTGATTTAGGTTTTCCGTGATTTCCCTAAATCGTTTCAGGCAAATGCCGGGATGGTTCCTTTGAAAGGGCACGGCCGATTTCCTTCCCAATCCTTCCCTAACCCGAGCTTGCGCTCCATCTCGTTGTCGACGGGACGTTAAACACTAACCACCACCGTCGTTAATGTAGATAAGGAACAGCAGGGGGCACACAACACTTCCTTGGGGAATGGCAGATATCACTTCTGTTTTAATCGATGACGTTTCGTCAATTACTGCGAAATGTGAGCTTTCTGACAGGAGATGCCGAATCCTCGTACAGCTGAGACGGTACACCAAAGGCAATGAATGTGGTTAGAAGTCGCTTGTGATGAACGGTGTCACAAGGCCTCTGTAAATCTGAAAATACGGGATCAACTTGACGTCCCCTGGCCGTAGCACGCAGTACTTCACTTAATGTGGTCCACACACTAGTCTGGCATTCGGGAGGGGGACGGTTCAAATCCTCGTCCGGCCATCCAGATTTCCGTTTTCCGTGATTTCCGTAAATCACTCCGGGAAAATGCCGGGATGGTTACTTTAGGAAGGCACGCTCGATTTCCTTCCCCACCCTCGAAATATTTCCACCTTGATACAGGTTGACTCTTACAAAGAAGACAAAAGAAACCAGTCACTTTTTAAAGTGTTATTTATTTGTTTTTTATTTTGCCAGTCATTGATCACAGTATCAATTCTTTAGGCCATAATGGCCTTATCACTTTGACATGGTGTAAAAAAGATCTGAGGATGGTCATTACGGACTGAAATCGGTCACCGCCTAAAGAATTGATATTGTGATCAAAGACTGGAAAAATAAAAAAAACATTTGACAGTATTGCGTCACTGTTTGTACACGCGACCGTGTCGCAGTTGGTGGTGCTATTTATTTTGTTATTGAAGTAGCGCCATTACCGGCATCGAGTAGAAAGGGTCCCCTTCAGGCGGCTAGTTCACGTCACGATACATTTTACATTTGCTTTCAGTTTTCGCAATTGATGGAATTTCCTTGGGGTGGTGGTAGTCTTGGAAAAACCGCGTCATTCCGCTAAAGTGCTGACTGCCTGTGATCATGCAGAGGCGAAGACTGTATATGCACTTTTTTTTTAGTATATTTGTACACATAATCTGAAGAACCATTCACACACCCAGAAATTACACCACATGGAAGTATGTACATAAAGAGGCCGGCGCGCGGGATTAGCCGAGCGGTCTGCGGCGCTGCAGTCGCGGACTGTGCGGCTGGTCCCGGCGGAGGTTCGAGTCCTCCCTCAGGCATGGGTTTGTGTGTGTGTGTTTGAACATTTTTGAATAAAGATGCCGATATCGCCGCCGTTGCGGTACCGGCAGCTCCGTGTACATTCTTCCATGTGGTGAAATTTCTGGGTGTCTGAGTGAAGGTGAACTCCTCCCCCGAACTGAGCCCCGGTGTTAAGCGAAGATGTCTCTGGAGACGCTCTGGACAGCGGTGGGACTCCAGCCAGAGTGTCGCCCGCCATACGGACAGACAACCGGGAGTGATGTGCCACTTCTCTCCAGAGCAGGACCCCACTGGTTGCCACCTGAGGTACCCTTACAGCAAGGCGGCACGTCGATGATATCCGTCTCGTTGCTCTCTATGGCGAGCCATTCTCGGCCTACAGCAAGGTACTGCGCGGAGTCTGTTTCTGCTGCTTATCTTCGTGTTTGCCAAATCCTAAGTTGCTGTCGCGGGATCCCTCCCCAGTAGACAACATCTGGAGCGTTATGGGCAGGAGCCTCCAACCAGCTCAGGATTTTGACCGTCCAACGCACCAGTTGGACAGAATTTGGCACGCTATCTCTGATGATGACATCCGACAGCTCTTTCAATCGATGTCACACCGAATAACGGCTTGCATAAGGGCCAGAGGTGGACCAACGCCTCGCTGACTTGCTCAGTTTGTGAAGCTCTTTGTCTCGAATGAATCATCCAGTCTGTTTGAAACTGCAGTCACTTCTCTGTACAAGCACCTCACATACTCGGGTAATTCCCTCGTGGTATTCGCTTTGTGTCTCAGAGTATATATTAATAACGCTGTGGCACGTCGTTGATACAGTCCGAACAGAAGTCCCTAGATCCTACGGCACTCCAGAGCCCCAGCAAAGCAGCGCGCCTCTCGAGCTGTGACGTCAGCAGCTGGAATAGTCGCGCTCGGGCGCAACACTTGTAAACAGTGAAGGCTGCTGGCACACCTCTCCAGAGACCAGCTTGTCCACCAGAGGCAGGGAGCGCGCCCCAGCTAGCCCCACGGTCACTTTCTCCGCTGGTCGCCTGTCGCCGTTACGTCACGGCAGCGCCACTGCCGGTGCCACAGTTTCGGCGGGCTTCCGTGAAGCTGCGGCCCTCAAGGGCGGGCCCTCCCTCTCTCCCTTTCCCTTCTTTCTGCTTGAACGCCGCCTCAAGGTCGCTCGCTTCCCGAAGTTTCTTTCGGTGGCCGAGTACCCCGCGATGGCGCGCTTTCACTAGACTACCGTAACGGCAGCGTAACCACGAGAACAGCCGACCGTTGCTATTTTTGATGCGGCTGGTCCCGGCGGAGGTTCGAGTCCTCCCACGGCCATGGATGTGTGTGTGTTTGTTGTTAGGATAATTTAGGTTAAGTAGTGTGTA
This sequence comes from Schistocerca gregaria, assembly GCF_023897955.1. Classification (NCBI taxonomy): domain Eukaryota; kingdom Metazoa; phylum Arthropoda; class Insecta; order Orthoptera; family Acrididae; genus Schistocerca; species Schistocerca gregaria. The sequence goes on from NC_064929.1 coordinate 218,811,082, forward strand.
AACTTAGGGACTAATGACCTTAGCAGTTGAGTCCCATAAGATTTCACACATTTGAACATTTCTACTATTTTTGTTGCCTTCTGCACATCTGCACCGATATTTTATTTATGCATTTGGTGACACTGACTTTTCACCTGTTCCTTAGGTGGTACAGCAGGTCACGTCACTTCTGATTGTATTAATAGTTACATTCCGTTCAACAGTGTGTAGATGCACTCCAGCTCTGTTTCGTGAAAGTGTCACTAAGCCGGACCCTAAATAACTAAAAGTGTGGCTCATTCACACGAGTTCTAAAACGAACTCGTTAAACTTCGGTTACACGATAAATCAGTCTAATCTAAAAGCCGTAAATTCAACAGATTCCTAGGTATAACAGTTACGAACAAATTAAATTGCAAAGAACACACAGAAAGTGTTGTGCGGAAGGCTAACCAAAGACTGCGTTTTATTGGCACGACACTTAGAAAATGTAACAGATCTACTAAGGAGACTGCCTACACTACGCTTGTCCGTCCTCTTTTAGAATACTGCTACGCGGCTTGGGACCGTCACCAGATAGGACTGATGGAAAACATTGAAAAAGGTCAAAGAAGGGCAGCACGTTTTGTATTATCGCGAAATATGGGACCGACTGTCATAGAAATGATACAGGATTTGGGCTGGAAATCGTTAAAAGAATGGCGTTTTTCGTTGTGACGGAATCTTCTCACGGAATTCCAATCACCAACTTTCTCCTCCGAATTCGTAGATACTTTGTTGACGCCGACCTACATAGGGAGGAACGATTACCACGATAAAATAAGGGCCAACAGAGCTCGTACGGTAAGATACAGGTGTTCATTCTTCCCGCGAGCTATACTAGATTGGAATAATAGAGAATTGTGAAGGTGGTTCGGTGAACCCTCTGCCGGAGACTTGAATGTGATTTGCAGAGTAGCCATGTAGATGTAGAAGTGTCACTAAGATGCAACTACCAGTAAAGACTCGATTCTTGAAATGACTTCTTTGTACGAAACAGCTTGACACTTCTCACTACAAGTGTATTACTGTGTTAAGTACCCCGTGACTATGCTTAAAATGCAGCTACCGCAGTGGTCCACTATTGGTTGTGTTTATCTTATGGCGGTGAAACTTGATAGATATGCTAATGCGCTAATCCGGAAGCGATTTACGCTGGAAGAAACGCTAGTTCCATTTGTGGCCACCAGGTGCAAATCTAGCGCTGCACAATGTACGACGGTGTGACAGCCGCGCTCTCATTCGACGAAGCATAAGGGGAGTGAACAGTGTGGCTACTGAGAAGAGAGACCGTGAACGAAACTGTCTTATGTGAATTTGCTGCCATTTGAGAAGGAAGGGCCATGTTTTGCCCGTGATGAATGGAGGTTTAAAAGTCCTTCACATCGATCCTATAAGGGTAGGGACCTTGATATCCTGAAGAAACTGGAAATGTATGTGCACCACAAATTACATCCTAGCACTGTGATTATCGATCAGATTGAAAACAACAGGAATCTGTTTTATAACATCTTTGCTGATGGGTTACGTCAGTGATCTCTTTATGGACTGCCGCCTTTACGACGCTCGTTTTCATGCTTGTGTTTGTTTCACTGAACCGTATCTGTACCAATGGATACGGTTTTTGGTGTGGTATGCGACCCTTCGTAAAAATGCGTGTGTGGCTCTCCTAGTTTGCCTAACACTTAGAATTTTATTGGTTGAAGTTTCTTTCGTGTTACTGCGCACAAAGCAGGTATGTCCCACTGAGATTACTATTTGCCTGTGTGCTTTCACTAGTTTCGATTATTCTGTGAATGTATTTTGGTTTTTAATTCTAAAACATACTACCCTGTGCTGAGCAGCTGCTTTTCTGCTGACGGTTTTGTGATTTGTTCCTATGGTTTTATTATATGACTTCAAGTTTGATTCCCCATACTCGAATGAAAATACAATTTTTGCAAAATATCCTCTTTCTTCAATACGTTGTATCCCTGACTAGTTTGTCACGTAACGTAGACTGTATAACTTGATCCTATGATTTATTGCCATTTAATACATATGTATTTTAATGTACTATATGCGATGTTCCTATTAAAGCTTTGAGGTTCGATGATATTCATTGTCATACACGGCCAATCTTGTCTCTTTGTTACCGTCTGTAATATTTCTTGTATTTGACATCGTTCTGAGCGTGAAGTTCGGTATGCCATCTGGCGGACTCTTAGTCTACTTCGCTGTGGTTAGCATGATTCGTTCACTTTAGTTTTCGTGTTCATCCACTGCACTTGATTGTTTTTCTCTGTGAAATATCGTTCACTGCGTGTCAGTGCTTATTCAGCTTTCTCGATTATGTACACTGTTACGTATTCTGTAAATCTGTGACTTATTCTGACTTATTCTGTCTTATTCCGTGAATCCTGAAACATTTTTGAGCTCTTGATCTACACTGTGTGATCAAAAGTATCCGGACACCTGGCTCAAAATGACTTACAATCTCGTGGCGCTCTCCATCGGTAATGCTGGAACTCTGTGTGGTGTTGCTCCACCCTTGGTTTGATGACAGCTTCCACTCCCACAGGCATACGTTCAATCAGGTGCTGGAAGGTTTCTTGGGGAATGGCAGCCCATTCTTCACGGAGTGCTGCACTGAGGAGAGGTATCGATGTCAGTCGGTGAGGCTGGACACGAAGTCGGCGTTCCAAAACATCTCAAAGGATTCAGGTCAGGACTCTGTGCAGGCCAGTCCATTACAGTGATGTTATTGTCGTGTAACCACTCCGCCACAGGCCGTGCATTATGAACAGGTGCTCGATCGCGTTGAAAGATGCAATCGCCATCCCCGAATTGCTGTTCAACAGTTGGAAGCAAGAAGGTGATTAAAACATCACTGTAGGCCTGTGCTGTGCTAGTGCCACCCAAAACAACAATGGAAAACACGGCCACACCATAACATCACCGCCTCCCAATTTTACTGTTGTCACTACACACGCTGGCGGATGACTTTCACCGGCCATTCGCCATACCCACACTGTCATCGGATCGCCACATGTGTATCGTGATTGGTCACTCCACACAACGTTTTTCCACCGTTCAGTCGTCCAACGTTTACGCTCCTTACACCAAGCGAGGCGTCGTTTACCATTTACCGGCGTGATGTGTGGCTTATGAGCAGCCGCTCGACCATGAAACCCAAGTTTTCTCACCTCCCGCCTTACTGTGATAGTACTTGCAGTGGATCCTGATGCAGTTTGAATTTCCTGTGTGATGATGTGGATAGATGTCTGCTTATTACACATTACGACCCTCTTCAACTGTCGGCGGTCTTTGTCATTGAACAGACGAGGTCGGCCCGAACGCTTTTGTACTATACGTGTCTTTCACGTTTCCACTTCACTGTCGTATCGGAAACAGTGGACGTATGGATGTTTAGGAGTGTGGAAATCTCGCGTACAGACGTATGACACAAGTAACACCCAATTACCTGAAAACGTTCGAAGTCAGTGAGTTCCGCGGAGCGCTTCATTCTGCTCTCTCACAATGTCTAATGACTACTGAGGTCGCTGGTATGCAGTACCTGGCAGTAGGTGGGAGCACAGTGCACCTAACATGAAAAACGTGCGTTTTTGGGGCTGTCCGGGTAATTATATTTTTAGAGAGATTGTCTGATGATGGGCCACGCCCGAAACGCGTAATTCAGTACAACATTAGTACGCAACACGCAAGACATGCTAATAGCGACCCATCAGTATTGTATGTGTTTACTGCCTTAATCATAATGGTCACATACTTCATGCGTGACTTCAAGAATAATCCGAATCTTTGCAATCCTTCCCCTTTGCAGCTATGCGAAATAAAGCTGCCATTGAAGCTGCTATCCTAGCAGATTCAGCAGGTGGTGAGGTCTGTCTGCTGTTCGCCTTATACTAATGGTCCCACCTGGGTCACCCATTCATTTTAAGTGACTTAATTTTACAATCCAGGTTTCGTTTGTAATAACAACAAACGACGCTCGAGGTCAGAGAGAGAGAAGAGGAGATGATGATGATGATGGATGATGATGATGATGGATGATGATGATGATGGATGATGATGATGGATGATGATGATGATGGATGATGATGATGATGGATGATGATGATGGATGATGATGATGGATGATGATGATGATGGATGATGATGATGATGGATGATGATGATGATGGATGATGATGATGATGGATGATGATGATGATGGATGATGATGATGATGGATGATGATGATGATGGATGATGATGGGCAGAGGGGGGGAGGGGGGCGGGGGGAGGAAACTGACTTAGAAAACGGGAAGGAGTAGAAGATGGACAAAGAAGGGGAGTGGAAGAGATAAGAACATATGTCCTCCTGCCTGCACATGTTAGAAACGTTTTTTTTTTTTGTGTGTTTTCATGCTTTTCCACGTAACCAGGTTGAGCCACACTAAAGCGTGGTCCGAAACAGCTATTGTAAGACAGTGGCAATAACAGCTAAAGCCAATGTAAAGGTATTTTAAAACTTGTTTTTAACGTTAATGAAAATATCCTTTAGTTCTACTCATAGCTACTCTTAAAATAACCAGATAGACTTTTTCTACAGGTTACCAGTTTTTAAGTAATAATTAATCCATAGAATATGTGGAATTGTCCAAGAGAAATGATTTTAAATTTGATTTAAAATTTACTTTGTAACCTGCTCATGAAAGATTTTTTTTTACTGCGTGTTGAACTTTCTCAGCCACTGACGTCTTCAATAATCGCTAAGAAAACTAGATGTTTTATCTATTATTATATGTCTGGAGATCAATACTCTCAAATTTAATGTATTATTTAGTTCGAATTTCATTATCTGCTAAATATATTATTCTGTTGCGATTAAAATGCGTACGTCCTTGAAAAGCTACCTACATGACGATCGCGGGTGAACACCGTATATAATTCGTACTGATCATTTTTGTGAAGTATTTTCCTTCTAAACGATGAGTTACTCCAGAAAACTATTCCGTAAGATATTAACTGGGAATTTGCAAAATTTGTCAGTATGTTGATTCGTTTGTTTCAATGACTAGCAATTATACGAAGAGAGAGAGTAACTCAACGTAACTGTTTGACAAGCTCAGTAATACGCTTCTTCCAGTTCAAGTTTTTAGCAAAATGTGCTTTCAAAAATTTCAAGTATTCTGTCCTGCTTACTGGTTCCTGTTCATGTGCTAAATCAGTTGTTATGATTCAATTTGTTTTACAGAACTGAATATACTTCTTTGAGAACCATTTAATTGTTGTATGTTGCTTTCTCTCTAATGGTATTTATTTTAACTCTAGTATCGCCCGCATATAGCACCATTTCTATTTGATGAATATTCAGTGCAAGGTCATTTACGTAATACGTAAAGAATAGGAGTGGGTGCAAAATCGAATCTTGTGGGCAGTACTTTCGTGATTTTTCGAGAGCCGCTATAGTTTTCCCTTCTTTCAGCGTTGTTTGAATATCGCAGCACAACTTTTTGCGTTCTCTTTGGTACGTGTGATTGAAACCAGTTGCGTGTAAACCCATGAGCCCCACAAACCTTTAGTTTTTCTAAGAGAGTAACATCTACACAGTCAATCTCTTTGTAATGATCAATGCCAGGGGCCGGTATTTCATTACCGAAGGGTGGTAATATTCGGTGAGTGAATGTGTTAATAGCATTCTCAGCCGAGCAACCTTTCTGTAATCCGAACTGTGATACAATAAGTTGTTTGTCCTGAAATGAGGGACAACTTTTTCGAAAGTATTGAAAGTTGATGTCAGTAATAAAACCGGACGGTAATTATTAAGTCTATCTCATCATCTTTCTTATAAAGAGGTTTAACAATTGCATGTTTTAACCTGTCTGCAAAATTCCCTGTGCCGGTGATGCATTAGATATATTACTACCGATCTTACTTATTGAGCTAGAACAAATTCTCGGAATTGTTCAAATGGCTCTGAGCACTATGGGACTTAACATGTGTGGTCATCAGTCCCCTAGCACTTAGAACTACTTGAACCTAACTAACCTAAGGACATCACACACATCCATGCCCCAGGCAGGATTCGAACCTGCGACCGTAGCAGTCGCGCGGTTCCGGACTGAGCGCCTAGAACCGCGAGACCACCGCGGCCGGCACGGAATTGTCTTTTTAGAATTTTTATGATTGCTTTAATTCCAGCGAAGGATTCTGGTGCTAGTTCTAATTGCTCAAAGTTTTCTGCAATGGCATTTTCAATATAATTTTTTTGCTTCTTCAGCTGAACCATTTACTCCTACATATGCTGTTATTTGTAGACTAAAAATACTTGTAACTTTTGAATTATCAGTGTCACAGCATTGTCATTTAATTTAACTTTCGCAGTATATACAACACTGACTTGTCCTGTCTCCTATTCCAGAATATCCCATGTAGTTTCAATGTTACTATCTACATTACTAATCTCTGTCTGGATGTGCATATATCTGGACATTTTAATGACCTTCTATAAAATGTTACAGTATTTTTGTAGAATGCAACTTACATTGGATTGTGGTTTACCCTGGCCTACAGATTGCGTAATAGGTATTAAGTGCAGAGATATTTGGTGACTCAGGACAGTGTATTGAACAACATTGCATCAGTATTTGCAGACTAATAAATATAGCTATTACAGGTCGCATGTTTTTCGGTTGGTTAGTACCTGCAAGTACATGAGGCAAGAGCGAGTCGTTAATACTAATTTTCCCTGGGCAGCAGGTCAGATGTTGAAGTGTGGACACCCGGATGCAAAACAGTATACTGTGACAGGCGCAGTCCACTTAGTGCTGCAGTTATTACCATGTAGAAAACATTAGGTCGTAAAGTTTGCGACGTGTTTGCGGGAAGAGTGTTCGATGCAGAGAAAACACAACCAGCACACTGATGTGTGCGTATATTAAGGTACCACACACAAAAATATCTGCACTTACGAGCTGTATAGGGTGTCGCCTTTTCCTTGGTGAAACTTTATTTCCTTCAGTTATCCACCCTTTACTTGCTTTCCTAATGGCTTGGCCGCCCCAGTAGCCAACTGCACATGTATATTTTTGTCTTCGAAACGTTCCTTTCGTAATGTCTTCTTGAGCGGAACAAAGAGGTGCTGGTCACTTGGGGCAATCAGTACTATAACAGAGGCCGCCAGTGCAGCTCGGTGAGATTTTTGACGAGTCGCGTCTGCCGTACGTGACCGCGCCGTTTCGTGCAGAAGCAGGCGGTCGACAGTCGGTTGCCGGCGTCGTTTGCTGCGGATAAGCTGTCTCGACACAGCGCCTTGGCCCGTACAGCCAGTCAGCAGTGAGCTCTCCGAAAACAGAGTTGCACAAACTGCCCCGGCTCGCAAGCGAGTCTTGATCCTGTCCATCTGCCCTCCGTTCCGTACCCGACCTCTTGTTGTACGAACCCACCTCTCGTCGCAGGTCACCATTAGGTCCACAAAAGCCTTTCCTTCTCCAGAGCGATTTAGAAATAGCTAATGTCTTCCCATACATTCTTTCGTGCATCGTTGAGAAGACTGGGATCTCGCCGTGCCGGTATTTTTCCGTATCCGAGTGTGCCCAAGATGATCATGCGGACATTCACCGTCAGCTGTGGCGTAACGCGGTGACAGCGTTCCACTGGCTCAGACACGCCTCGGGCAAGTGTCCCCCAATGACGCCGATAGCTGGATGTCGTTTGCGGATTCGATTTTCCAGTTCGCCACGACCACTTGGAAACCTCGGCGCCCAACTGAACACTTGGGTATCACCACCGGACTGTGCTCGGAGTCTCCTCAAAAAGTCACTCGATTTCACACCTGCATTGGAGAGAAAGGGAATAACAGCGCTTTGCGCAACTCTCTCTGGCACAGCTGCTTCCTGGTCACTCGCTGCCTCCACAGATACGACTTGGACTTAAATCGTCGCTGCTGTCAGGGGCCTCCCACAGGACTTACTGGACATCATCACTTGCCACTTGTCACTGATCCAAGCATTACAGTCGACTGCAATGCATGTCATGTTTCACAGAACTACAGTGTGTCCCAGAACGAATGGTCAGTATTCAGGGATACGTCAGACAAATGCATACCTTCAGAGATCTTCTGCATTGCTTTGAAACATATCACTCCTACCGAACGGGTGTTCATAGCTCTTAAGGTATGCATTTTAGAGTCCATGTTTACTGGTCTTCAAACAATGTCTCTACCGTTCCACTTTCGAACAGCGCGCGCAAGAAACGAACACTTTCGTACGACGTCTCGTTTCTCCTATTTTATTACGACGATCACTTCGCTCTATTTATGTTAAAAAATGACGTAATTCCTCCAGCTGTATTAAGGTGTTGGTTTTATTGGCAACTAGTTTCGATGTTGTTACATCATCATCATCATCATCATCACCATGCCCTAAATACAAAATACCATGCATAAGCAACCAATGCAACAACAGTAATTTATGAGTTATTATGCAAAACAATTCTATTATAACCATATTACATAATGGATAATGTTAATGAAACTAATTACATTTTTGGTCATTTCCGTTAAAATGCCATCACTCTGTACATTAGCCATTTACGTGGTATCACTAAATGCAAATGAAGCTGTATATGTGCAATCGTTTTGCTATAGGTTAATAGCAGATTTTAAAAAAATGGGAGTTCAAATGGTTCAAATGGCTCTGAGCACTATGGGACTAAACTGCTGTGGTCATCAGTCCCCAAAATGGGAGTATATACAAGGTTAAGTGACAATCCGTTATTCTAATGGATAATAATATAGGCGTGGACCATAGTAAATTATTATTTATTTTTATTTTTTTAAATAATAAACTATAAAAAGGAGAACATACGCATTGCCAATCAGACATATGTTAGGTAAACTTCATTGTTTACTAGTAGTGAACGGTGGGCAAGGTATACTAGAGTAATGTTTGCAAAATTCTGTACTGTCGTCATACGAAAGTAACAGTGGCGTAATTTACTTAGACAACTTCGTTACTAACACCACGAAAGAAATGATAAGGGAGCGAAAAAAATACAAGGTAGTCAATAGTGTAAAATACAAACCAATCAATTTGAAAAACTATTTATTCCAATAAAAGTATAAGTTAACGTTACTGAAATAATTTCTATGACGGTGTCTCATCGAAGGCTATGACCAAGGTCTAAAATAATCATTTCCAGTAAGTTTACAGGGTCAAAAGCACGATCAGGTACATGGCAATGCTCTAAATAAAAGCAACCTAGGTAATTTCAGTTGAAATAAATGGTCATGTGTGTAACCTAACTGTTGTTCCCCTAATAAATACACACAAACACAGCCACTCAGTAAAATACATGATATGTAACTCATTAAGTACCGAAGCACGACTGCCAGGAAGTTTCATATCAGCGCACACTCCGCTGCAGAGTGAAAATCTCATTCTGGAAACATCCCCCAGGCTGTGGCTAAGCCATGTCTCAGCAGTATCCTTTCTTTCAGGAGTGCTAGTTCTGCAAGGTTCGCAGAAGAGCTTCTGTAAAGTTTGGAAGGTAGGAGACGGATACTGGCAGAAGTAAAGCTGTGAGTACCGGACGTGAGTCGTGCTTCGGTAGCTCAGTTGGTAGAGCACTTGCCCGCGAAAGGCAAAGGTCCCGAGTTCGAGTCTCGATCGGGCACACAGTTTTAATCTGCCAGGAAGTTTCTTACAAGAAACTAGCATGAAAGCTGGAAGCACAATTATTAAATTAATTATAAGACCAATTTACTGATTAAGACAGACTGTCTGTTACAACGGAAGTTGATAATGTTCCAGGTATGAAATCTGTCTAAGGAGGGCAAGTTATTCATCGAAATGACAGCATATTGAACTCTATGCTAGGTATAAGCGGATATAAACATGTTAACTACAATCTTATAATCAGAATTAAACAGCAGAATCTCTGCACGCGGGGGAAACAGATCAAGTCGACATTGAATCTACAAAGGAACCTAAGTCATACTAAAAGTGATGTAACAGTAACACGGGGTAAGCGGACGGAGAAACGGTCGTGCTTCTTTATTATGACGTCGTAAGTAGGCAACATTTTACAAGTAACCATACTTGTGGATATTATGCCAGCTGACGTCCCAAGTCGTCCGTTTTAATTATAAATATACGAAGATCCCACTATTTAGGTTGGCGCCAACAAAATATCTTCACACTTTCAGGAGAAACGTGGCGATTTTGGTTTCTTGAGAAGATCCTGCGACGACTAAAAAAGCCTTTGTTTTGATGGCTGCCGCCCCAATTCGCGTATCACGTCTGTGGCATTCTCTGCCTCATCTCGCGATAATACGAGAGAAGCTGCCCTTCTCTGGACGTTCTACATGTCCTCCATCAATCCTATTATGATTCCACACCGTACAGCAGTACTCCAGAAGAGGCCGGACAAGCGTAGTGTAAGCAGACCTGTTACGTATGGTGCTATTGACCCTGAATAAGGAAATGTGTGAATTTCTTCACATGAGTACTAAAAGAAATCAGCTAAATTTCGATTACGCGATAAGTCACACAGATCTGAGGGCTGTAAATTCAACTAAATACTTAGGGATTACAATTACAAATAACCTAAATTGCAACGATCAAAAAAATAATATTGCGGGTAGAGCAAACCAAAGACTGCGATTCATTGGCAGAACGCTTAGAAGGTGCAACAGGTCTACTAAACAGGCTGCTTACACGACGATTCGTTTTGGCCGTCTTTACAGGACGGAAAATGACGGCATCACCTGCAAGCAATCTGAAAGGGTTGCTCAGACAGTACGCCAACTCGCTTACGTCTGCAGTATCACCGCATCACTCGCAACACGTGGGAGTAGCCTCGTTCGTCACGGGTCGTCCTTCTCCAAATAGTGCAACAAACATTTTGTGCAGCTGAACAAAAAAGAATACTTCCATCACATCTTTCTTCAGAGAGTTTAAAAAAATCTGTTTTAATGATAATTTCGTCTAGACGCCAAGAAAATTACCTACACTTTTAGCGGTCAAAAGCATGCCGCCTGCGAAGGGCATCCGCTGATCCACTTCTTCACAACACTTGTCTCTTTGAACGCCCACCTTATTCTGTCCCTTCTGCCATTTTCTGACTCAGTTGTTTCAGGAATAACGAATGACGAATTTCAAAATTAGCGCCGTCACATCTCAACAGTGACATCTAGTAAGTAGTTACTCAAACGTGAAAGGTCACCGCTGTATTGAGACGTGGAAGCTTATTCCTGACGATGGAGTTAACATTCGAAACAGTAATCGACTGTTTATACGAAATAGTATATGCGGACAAGACATTACCCACGGTGACAACGAAAGTAGTGAGGAGGAGGAAGCTGAGGTGTGACAGTAAATAAGCAAAAGTGCTGGCAATCTAGCCAGGAAAACACCAAATGCTGTACATGGATGGCCACCTAAAGCAGTTAATACATAGGGGTTCGGTTGGGTTGTTTGGAGGAAGAGACCAAACTGCGAGGTCATCGGATGAGGGAAGGACGGGGAAGGAAGTCGACCGTGCCCTTTCAAAGGAACCATCCCGGCGTTTGCCTGGGGCGATTTAGGGAAATGACGGAAAACCTAAATCAGGATGGCCGGACGCGGGACTGAACCGTTAATACATAGGATTAGTAATAAATAGGACAAGGAACATTATTTCTCTACTAATAACTATGTGTGTGTGTGTGTGTGTGTGTGTGTGTGTGTGTGTGTGTGTGTGTGTGTGTGTGACACACTGGCGGTCAACGGCTCGAAGAAACCATTCCGAGGTATTCACCGTCAGTCACATTCGGTGATGGTACTAACAAATCTCTCATCTATCCTATCTTTTTATATTCTTCTTAAAAAAACAAATTTTGTATTTTTATTTCAATCTTAAATTATTGTTATTTTGAAAAGTGTTACTTTTTGTAAATGTTGTAGATAAAACAAAAGGAAAGAAAACTGTAAAAAGATGAAAAACGAAAATTGTAATATTTACCACCTGTTTTAAGCATCAGGTAACAGGCCTATAATTTGGCAATAAATAAATAATAAATAAAATACTCTCAGAAAAGTGAAGATAGTACATCAGCGTGTTCGTCACCACAAGATTAAAACGAGCTACTTCTCCGTGACAACGCGAGGCCTCGCGCATCTGCGCAGCCCATAGCAGCTCACGAAGTGTCACTCGATCGCTCTTCTTCATCCACACTACAGCCCGGCTCTCGCTGCTTCCAACGTTCATCTGTTTAGGCCAATGAAGGATGCGCTGTGCGGGGGGCAGTACGTGGGTCGTGGGGAGGTTACAGACGCAGCGAGACCTTGGCTCCGATGTCGACCAGTGGGGTCTATCACGCAGGAGTACAGTCCCTCCCAATAAGGTGACGCGAGGCCTCGCACTGAACAGACCTTATGTTGGAAAATAGGGTTTTGTAGCACTAAAGTGAGCGGAATGACATGGTGTGTTGCAATCCTGAATGAAACCAACTTACTTTCAGGAAGAAAATGTGTTTTATTACGTACTGAAGGCCTCTCGTGTATATGAGAAGCGTCCGTTCTGCCGGAGCCACCGTGCTAATGGCTGCCTCTCCTCCAATTAGCGGAGTGCCTCAATTTAAGTTATTGTCGGGCAGCGTGAAAGCGACTTAACTCGCCTCGCCCCGCCCCGCTCACGCGGACTTTTTTCTGGGTCCGGCTGATAGGGCCGACGGCTTTCTCCGTGCGTCCCACAGGGGTCCGTGCCGGGTACACTCCTCTCGCTCGCGCTTGCATATCTTCGTGTAGGCGAGACTGTTGTACCTGGCAACACCTCTCAGAGCTAAGCCGCTAGCCGGCCACATAGTGAAAGTTAAAAACATTTTGTTACTCGATTGTGAAGTTACAGCATTCACTTTGTGTGTACTCCAGCCTTTCACTGAAATTGCAAAAATCTGTCCCAACAACTAAGTATTTTCCAAATGCGAAAAGACTCTTATAAGGGAGAGAATGGTAATGTACCTAGGAATAAATATTCTTTTCAATTCTGAAAAGCGCTGCAACTGAGAAAATCTTGTCAATCGATATTGATCCGACAGCATGCTTACCTAGTATGGTTCAAATCGCTGCGCACAAAAAGTGTTTTCCGATGCTCATATGTCGGATTTTATTGGTGATAAAAAGGTACGGCGATATGTAGTGTGTGTTTCGGATTTCCATTGTGATAGGCACGATTTGCATACCCAGCAGAAGGATAGTCTTTGTGTCACCACTCTACAGTACAGAATCAAAGTACGAATGTTGCACACTTGGTCCTGCTTAGGCAAAGTTAGCAAATCCATTGCTTCTTTTCGCATTTGATGTATTCTACGGTGGGTCGTGAAGGGACTTACGGAGCCACCATTAGTTCATATGCAGGTCCTCGCAAAACTAAAAAAGGCTTTTTTGCCGTATTTTTGCCGTCACCAGTGGACCAAAACCCAGCCGAGAGTTCCGAGAAGGCTGTGCACCCAAAATGGCGGAACTTTTTCCGATATATTCCTAAGATCCCGATCTCGAACAGCCTTGTAAATTTTGATATCTCTGTTTTCGAGATGTTGAGATTCAGTTACCCCACTTGTAAACGTGGAATCCGGTGTGAGGCGGAAATGTAGTTTATAGTGAGACGTAGCACTGAGAAATATGCTATGTAGTGTGTCCGTTATCTGAGAACCCCATGTTACAGTACTGAAGCATCTTGCACAGGTTTTTGGCACATAAAATCTGGTCTGATGTGTGAAAAAAGTTCTCCATTATATCAGTTTCACATAAGTAAACTATTTAAATTTTACTGACCAGTACATTTCTTTTGATATGAGTTACGTGCACTGATGCAGCAGGGAAAAGAAGGAAACCAGAGGGGACGATTATATAGGAGCACAAGAGTATGAGTATGATGGGCAAACATCTGTTAGGCGCACTACGAATGTAGTGGTGTGGACATTAAGTTGGGAATGTGGGTCTCACGGGGAGCGTGCGAGGGATAAGTCCCTGCAGTCGCGCTCTCCTCTGTGCCCTCGGTGGCTCAGATGGATAGAGCGTCTGCCATGTAAGAAGGAGATCCCGGGTTCGAGTCCCGGTCGGGCCACACATTTTCAACATGTCCCTAATGAAGTACATCAACGCCTGTTTGCAACTAGGGTGTCCATTTGATTATCGTTTCAGCACAATAAATGCGAATATGATGCTGTTTATTTAATTTAAAAGACTCTGACTGAAAAGTGGGGCACCAGCTGCTTCATTCTTCCTGCCTCAGTTTTAAAAATTTTCCCAAACGTTTTGGCATGCGAGCATATTCGCACTTTTTTATGCCAGAGAGGAGAAAACAGTGGCAGTGGGAAAGAGACGGAAAAGTAATAAATATTGGAAGATAATGAAGAGGTTTTAGTATAGAATGAGCGAAGCAGACAAATGGCGGTGTGGGAGAACGAGAGGGACACAGTGGCTGCAGAACATAGCTGACAGTGGCGCAACAGTGCTAGGGAAAGAGTGAGGGGGACAGTGCCAGCGAGGGGTGGGGGGGGGGGGCGGAGGAATAGAGAGAAAGTGGAACTGGGTGAGACAGAGGCAGTGATAGTGAGATACAGAATATCTCACAATTACCACGAGGAAGAGAAAGATAGTGGCAGTGAGAAGAGACAGCAACATATGAAGGAAGGAATGAGATAGTAGCAGAGAGAGAGAGAGAGAGAGAGAGAGAGAGAGAGAGAGAGAGAGAGAGAGGGGGGGGGGGGGGAACAAGAGGGAGGCAGGGACAGTGAGAGGAGACTTGGGACCAGAAGGAAGGCGACTATGGGTGTGACGAGACAGTGACAGAGAAATACAGAGATAGTGAGCTGTGCTGAAGGAGTGAGAAAGGGGATCTGGGTGTGAGCGACGTTTAGCAATGGACCAGTGGGTGTGAGTTAGTTACAGTTAGGGGAGCTTGTGAGAGTTTGAAGTGAGTTGAATGTTAAGAAAAAAAACACTGTTTTTTGGGAAAATTTTTGAACGTGCTTAGAAAGGTAGATTGAAACTGGTGGTACCCCACTTTTCAGTCATAGTATGTTAATTAAACAGAAACATGTTCGCATTTCTGGTGTTACGATACAAACCATCTTACGCTGGTCTTGTATTTAGTCATCTATCTTCTATTACTCACCCGGCCGGTGTGGCCGAGCGGTTCTAGGCGCTTCAGTCTGGAACCGCGCTGCTGCTACAGTCGCAGGTTCGAATGCTGCCTCGGGCATGGCTGTGTGTGACATCCTTAGGTTAGTTAGGTTTAAGTAGTTCCAAGTTCTAGGGGACTGATGACCTCAGATGTTAAGTCCCTTAGTGCTCAGAGCCATTTGAACCATTTTTGTTATTACTCTCCTACAAACAAATAATCAGTAAGTGAAATCAAAATAAGCAATAGTGTCATAAACAAGTTCAAAGTTAAAATCATGCTGAAATAGCAGCTATTGATAACTAACATAAATTCCATTTTCACGACAAAGAAAAATTGTGAAGAGGTAAAGAAACTGAGTTCATTTACAAACATCACGTGCTCTTAAGTAGAAGATTTTCGTTCGTTGAAGGTAGAAGGCAGTGGAGGACCGAGTACATATGCGTTACCGTCAACACGTTCAACACGTTATGTAACAAGTTTCAAAAATATACACAGTTTTTACACCTCATGAAGCTCTGTACCCTGACTGCTATCCTACTGTAGCGGTTAATAGAAAAGAAAGAGAACAGAAAAGATTTAAAATCGTTAATGACCGTGAAAAAGGGAAAGAATGAAATGCAAATCTGACTTCTTATTACAGAAAAGTTACCGGACTTCGTGATTCGGAAAAGTTGTTGTTGGGGTGGTCCTTGTGGCGTTTCTGAGCAAAAGTCAAACCAATTTCCACCATAAAAATCATTTGAAAGAGAACAGAGAATAACAAAATCTGATTAACGGGGGAAATGGCCTAGATAAGAATTCATCCTTTACCATGTTAACATGTCTTCTCTCGTGCGGCGCCCAGGTCTTCTTCCCCAAAAATCTCCTGCTTCATTTCTGCTTGAAAAGTCCTAGCTGCTCTGAAATCTTGCAATAAATTTCACTATCCAGGAATTACAAATGTACACAAATTAAAACTATCTTAATATTGAATGCAATATATTTTACGTTGCTGCTTGCATTCTACAAATTTCATACAAACTTCCACAATACGACTGCAAATCAGTAAGTTTTTTCGTCTTCATCCGACCAAGACTAGCTAATAAGTAAGTTAAGCTTCCTCTCTAAAGAGACAAAAGCGGATAGAAAACAAAAAGAGGTACAATTTTAGTACCTTCATTTTCTTATATATTTTCTCTGCCGTCGAGCGGTCATACAGCTGCGACGGTATAATTTATATCTGAGGGAACGAGTGTAGCGCGGCGAAATTCAAAGTCCCGCTGCGCTACTGTAGTGGACAAGGTCATTTTAATGAGAACTGAGGCGACAGGTAGTTCGACATTGTATATGATGGCAGATTCAGACCAAATGAAATGCTCACGTCACAGAAAAAGGGTGCCCAAGCTGCCATTGTCAGTACAACGGCGGCAACGCAGCCGTGCATGCAAACTGGTGTGAAGGTGCCAAGCGGCATCTCGCGATAGACCGTCGCAAGTGCCTCGGGTCCTGCAGGCCCTGGAGAACGACAAAGGCCCCACTTCACCGTCTCCCATACGTGCTTATTTGGCGAGGGATATCTTGCTAGTCAGAGCAGCTGTTGTAGGCCACAAAGTGCGGGGTTGCTTCTACGCAGCCGTATGTAGACGTGTAGCGTCCAGCTAAAAGGAAGTACCGGCTGATCAAAAAGTCAGTATAAATTTGAAAACTTAAAAAACCACGGAATAATGTAGATAGAGAGGTAAAAATTGACACACATGCTTGGAATGACATGGGGTTTTATTAGAGCAAAAAAAGTCCATCAGATGGCGCTGGACAGCAAAACGTCAGTGACTGCGCATGACAATCTTGTATAAAAGGAGCTGTAATGAGAGAGAGAGAATCAGATGCGCCAGCAGTCGCAGCATGTTGATGTTACCTGAAAAGGCGCTTTTCGTGAAGCTGTATTATATTATCAGAATGGGGAATGTGCTAGTTCAGCGTTACGATCCTATCGCCATAGGAAAGGGATTCGAACGGGTATAGGTTCGTTGAGAAATGGAGCTGTGGCAATAATGATTTCGAAGTTCGAAGCCACGGGTTGTTTAGACGATAGACCCCATAGTGGCCGACCGAGCACAAGGCGTAATGCTGCTGAGACAGTTCAGGAAGAAATGGAGACTGTGGCGGTTCGTCTATGTACGGGGAAGTCGACGCTCGTGCAGTCGCACGTCGCACCGGCATTCCATACACTACTGTTTGGTTGGCACTTAGGCGTACCCTACGATGCTATCCGTACAAAATCCATCGGCATCGTGAATTGTTACCTGGCGATTTAGTGAAGCTGAGGGCATTTGCAGTGTGGCCGTTTCAAAAGACGGCGGAAGATGACGATTGCTTGAGTAACATGTTGTGGACCGACGAAGCTTATTTCACGCTCCGAGGGTCTGTCAATGCCCACAACTTCAGAATTTGGGCTACCGAAAATCCTAGAACTATCGCGGAAACTCCGTTTCAATGCGCGATTTTGGTTTTTTAACTGCTACCGTGACTGGTGAGAGGTACGCCGATATGTCACAGAATCGCATCATCCCCAGCCTGGCTGATAAACACCTGCTGGAGCGTACGATGTTTATGCAGGTTGCCGCTCCACCCCATATTGCTAGAAGCGCGAAAGATCTCTTGCGCGCGTCGTTTGGTGATGATCGTGTGCTCAGCCGCCACTTTTGTCATGCTTGGTCTCCCAGGTCACCAGACCTCAGTCCGTGCGATTATTGGCTTTGGGGTTACCTGAAGTCGCAAGTGTTTCGTGATCGACCGACATCTCTAGGGATGCTGAAAGACAACATCCGACGCTAATGCCTCACCATAGCTCCGGACATGCTTTACAGTGCTGTTCACAACATTATTCCTCGACTACAGCTATTGTTGAGGAATTATGTGGGATATATTGAGCATTTGCCGGAAAGAAATTCATATTTGCTTTGTCTTACTTTGTTATGCTAATTATTGCTATTCTGATCAAATAGAGCGCCGTGTGTCGGGCATTTTTTCAACTTTTGTATTTTGTGGTTCTAATAAAACCCCATATCATTCCAAACCTCTCTATCTACATTATTCCGTGATTTATTCAGTTTTCAAATTTATACTGACGTTTTTATCATCTGGTATATCACCTTCCTGTCAAAGACGTGGCAGAAGCACGGGGGTAACAGCTTGTGCAGTCTGGTGGACACTGGTTACTGTACCTTACACAAACACCAAATGTGAGCGCGAGTTCTGATGGACTGCCACACCATGAAGCTTGAAATGGGACGTGTGTGTCGGCGGCGAATGCACCACTCCTGAATAGGCCGTTCACCAGCTGTACGTCACACACGGGTACGTCAATCAGTCGCATACAGACAGGACGTACTCTCATCGCCGAAGACAGCAGAGAGCCGTTCGTCTCTGCAGTCGACTCTTCCGCGACACCAGAGCAGCAGCAGTTTGGCGGTGTCGTGGTGTCTGTGGTGGCCTGGCCAGAGCCTCACGTGATCGTAATGCTGCTGTAAACAGAAGCTTCCCGACGCTCCGTGATGACGCCGAAGGTTCAACACGGGCCTGCATTTCTTCCCAGGATGATGTCCATCGGTCACCGCTACTCGCACAACTCGTCGACCTTAAAGTGCGACTGTAGAGCACGGATGTCCATGACGTGTTCTGCAGGCGTGGGAATGTTCTGGAGACCACTGCTGAAAACAGGGACACACCGCCGATCCAATGTGCCCAGCATGTGCAGCAACCTGTTCGATAAAAGAGAGTGCGCTCACATACTTCGTTCATACATCATTCCACAGCTACACGACTCTCTCACTGCTGCAAACAATCGATAAATATGTACGATCTGATTATGAATCGCTAGGCGGTTCGAAAACAGTAATGGCATAATAAAATTTAAGAACAAAACAAAAGGCGATTGGTCGCAGCAATTTCAAGAAACGTTTATTCATCACAGTCGCAGCGATGCTCATCCGTAATGGATAAAAGTTTCACCTGTTGGTTCGTCCATGCAGCTTCCCGCAGGCCCTCAGTGCCATCCCGTTCAAATGACTGGAGGTGTATGACAGCAGTGTGAGCTCGTCGGTGGGGCACGGCTGTGTCTTACAATGAATTTTGCAAACACGGTTCACTTCCAACTCACGAGCAGAACACAGCAAGAGCCGTAAACCGATCTCTCAGGAACGTGATTCGACTTATCCGTAGATACTCGACCGTTTCGGAAAGAAAGGACGTTCATAGTTTTCGACGTTATTTAGATTCATTTAAGAGTGCGATAATATCAGCCCAACCCGTTGCACAGTGAATAGCGCCGCGGTCTCTCACTTCTGCGTCTCGTGTTCGAAACCCGATTATAGTTTCTACTTATTTTATTTGCTTTCATTTATTCATTTATCTACCCACGTCTATAGAAGGCTACTCTACGAACGTTTCTTACCGAGTCAGAGGATACAAGGGCGTTACTTTAACTGTAAAATCACAACTGTGTTTGACAATAATTGTCATACTTATTAAACAACTCATGTGTTCGTGATATTTTCAGGTGTTACAATCTTTTTAAATTTGCATATTCTTAACTTTCTCTTGTGACGATTCTCGTATAAATTCTTATATATCGTTCTCATGTCTATACTTTAGGAAGACTTCGTGCACTCCCTTGAATGATAGCGACCGTAGAAACATTAGGGAGATAAAACTGAACATTGCGAGCATCGCGCGAAGGTAAGTTTGCCACAGTGACATTTCTTCGTATGAATCTTATTCGAGAAAGAAACGTCTGTAATACGGCTGACGATTTCGCGTGTTGCCAATAATTTTGCTGCAGAGCAGGCGTAACAAAACCCTTTTCCGAAAACTGGTGCTCGCAGCTGATTATGAACCAAGATGCACTACAGGAATTCCACCGAAGAAATATGAAATAGTTTTCCCTTTAGTTTTTTTTTTCAGTTGATTGACCAAACATATAGTTAGTAGGGGACAACGTTATTTCAATATACACTGGAAAACATTCGTGTAGTAATCTTTTACAGACACGGGAATATAGATGATGATGATGATGATTCGAACAGGGGCGCAAAAGTGTGACGCCACGACAGTGGCCATTATGCCATCGTGCCATCCTTTCGGTTGGAATATTTACTCAAGAAAAGCCACATGAGGTACCATGAAAACTGTGACCGCTGCTTTCTCAGGAACGGTCCAGTATCTACAGATAGGCCGAGACCTGTGCTCGCTTATTTTGACCGCTCTTAACACTGAGCGAAGTTGCTGGGGAACCGGGCTGTGGCACTTGCCGGATTCTTCTCGTCAGCACAGTTGCTACCTCCACAGTCAAAGCAACCGGCGCGTGCCACACACAAACACGCCTCCTGAGCCACCTGACCGCCAATGATCGTGACAAATGAATTTCTTTCGCTACAATCCCTCAGTGTGCACATCTGTACTTTGGTACCACTGAACATACCCCTTGCATTTTTTTTCCGGCCGCGTATACTATAAAGGACTTTCATATATAGAAATGGTAATATTTACAAACACTGAAAAAAGTGTAACCTCATGTCTCAGAACAACAACAAAACAGCAGAGAATGCAGAAAACTACTAATGCCGGACTGTAACTGCGTATTCTTTCATGTGATTAGACTGAAATACTGGCCAGGTAATATCGTGTTTTCCCGGGTTCACTATCATCCAGGTACAACTCTACCCTGTAACCTTCCAGCCACTGTGCAGTACTCAGCAGACAGCACTTTCTACCTCTGTCAACAATTGTGTTCCATTCGCGTATGACTATATAGCTCTGTACCCATCCTAATGCCTCTTATTGTACTCTTATGATACGTAGATATGCGAAATACGTGGTGGTTAAAGTGGAACATCGCGCAGTCTTCTCCGCTTACACATTCTATGAGTTGTCCCAACAGGGTTTTGCAAGAACTTCATCGCATGTCTTCCAGAGGTACCCGTGTAATTTTCCGGAGTAGCTGTGTTACGCTTCCGCATGCGCTATAGCGACCTGATACGGTCTTACAAGTTGTTGTTGTTGTCTTCAGTCCCGGGACTGGTTTGATGCAGCTCTCCATGCTACTCTATCCTGTGCAAGCTTCTTCATCTCCCAGTACCTACTGCAACCTACATCCTTCTGAATTTGCTTAGTGTATTCATCTCTTGGTCTCCTCCTACGATTTTTACCCTCTACGCTACCCTCCAATGCTATATTTGTCATCCCTTGATGCCTCATTACATGTCCTACCAACTGACCCCTTCTTCTAGTCAAGTTGTAACAAACTCCTCTTCTCCAAAATTCTATTCCATACCTCCTCATTAGTTACGTGATCTACCCATCTAATCTTCAGCATTGTTCTGTAGCACCACATTTCGAAAGCTTCTATTCTCTTCTTGTCCAAACTATTTATCGTCCACCTATCACTTCCATACATGGCTACACTCCATACAAATAGTTTCAGAAACGACTTCCTGACACTTCTTCAGAAACGCTTTCCTTGCCATTGCCACTCTACATTTTATATCCTCTCTACTTCGACCATCATCAGTTATTTTGCTCCCGAAATAGAAGAACTCATTTACTACTTTAAGTGTCTCATTTCCTAAACTAATTCCCTGAGCATCACCCGACTTACTTCGACTACATTCCATTATCCTCGTTTTGCTTTTGTTGATGTTCATCGTATATCCTCCTTTCAAGACACCGTCCATTCCGTTCAACTGCTCTTCCAAGTCCTTTGCTGTCTCTGACAGAATTACAGTGTCATCATCGAACCTCAAAGTCTTTAATTTCTTCTCCATGGATTTTAATACCTACTTCGAATTTTTTTGTTTCCTTTACTGCTTGCTCAATATATTGATTGAATAAGATCGGGGACAGACTACAACCCTGTCTTACTCCCTTCCCAATCGCTGCTTCCCTTTCATGCCCCTCGACTCTTATAACTACCATCTGATTTCTGTACAAATTGTAAATAGCCTTTCGCTCCCTGTATTTTACCCCTGCCATCTTTAGAATTTCAAAGAGAGTATCCCAGTCAACATTGTCGAAAGCTTTCTCTAAGTCTACAAACGCTATAAACGTAGGTTTGCCTTTCCTTAATCTAGCATCTAAGATAAGTCGTAGGGTCAGTATTGCCTCACGTGTTCCAACATTTCTACGGAATCCAAACTGATCTTCCCCGAGGTCGGCTTCTACCAGTTTTTCCATTCGTCTGTAAAGAATTCGCGTTAGTATTTTGCAGCGGTGACTTATTGAACTGATTGTTCGGTAATTTCCACATTTGTCAACACCTGCTTTCTTTGTGACTGGAATTATTATATTCTTCTTAAGTCTGAGGGTATTTCGCCTGTCTCATACATCTTGCTCACCAGATGATACAGTTTTGTCGGGACTGGCTCTCCCAAGGCCGACAGTAGTTCTAATGGAATTTTGTCTACTCCCGGGGCCTTCTTTCGACTCGGGTCTTTCAGTGCTCTGTCACTCTCTTCACGCAGTATCGTACCTCCCATTTCATCTTCATCTACATCTACATCCTCTTCCATTTCCATAATATTGTCCTGAAGTACATCGCCCTTGTATAGACCCTCTATATACTCCTTCCACCTTTCTGCATTCCCTTCTTTGCCTAGAACTGGGTTTCCATCTGAGCTCTTGATGTTCATACAAGTGATTCTCTTTTCTCCAAAGGTCTCTTTAATTTTCCTGCAGGCAGTATCTATCTTAACCCATCGTCAGGTAAGCCTCTACATCCTTACATTTGTCCTCTATCCATCCCTGCTTAGCCATTTTGCACTTCGTGTCGATCTCATTTTTTAGACGTATGTATTCCTTTTTGCTTGCGTTATTTACTGCATTTTTATATTTTCTCCTTTCATCAATTAAATTCAATATTTCTTCTGTTGCCCAAGGATTTCTACTAGCCCTCGTCTCTTCACCTACTTGATCCTCTGCCGCCTTCACTACTTTATGCCTCAGAACTACCCATTCTTCTTCTACTGTATTTATTTCCGCCATTCCTGTCAGTTGTTGCCTTATGCTCTCCCTGAAACTCTGTACAACCTCTGGTTTAGTGAGTTTATCCAGGTCCCACATCCTTAAATCCCCACCTATTTGCAGTTTCTTCAGTTTTAATCTACAGTTCATAACCAATAGATTGTGGTCAGAGTCCACATCTGCCCCTGGGAATGTCTTACAATTTAAAACCTGTTTGCTAAATCTCTGTCTTACCATTATATAATCTATCTGATACCTTATAGTATCTCCAGGATTATTCCATGTATACAACCTTCTTTTATGATTCTTGAACCAAATGTTAGCTATGATTAAGTTATGCTCTGTGCAAAATTCTACCAGACGGATTCCTCTTTCATTTCTTAGCCCCAATCCATATTCACCTACTACGTTTTCTTCTCTCGCTTTTCCTACTACCGAATTCCAGTCACCCATGACTATTAAATTTTCATCTCCCTTCACTACCTGAATAATTTCTTTTATCTCATCGTACATTTCATGAATTTCTTCATCTGCAGAGCTAGTTGGCATATAAACTTGTACTACTGTAGTAGGAATGGGCTTCGTGTCTATCTTGGCCACAATAATGCGTTCACTATGCTGTTTGTAGTAGCTTACCTGCACTCCTATGTTTTTATTCATTGTTAAACATACACCTGCAATTACCCTTATTTGATTTTGTATTTATAACCCTGTATTCACCTGTCCTAAAGTCTTGTTACTCCTGCCAACGAACTTCACTAATTCCCACTATATCCAACTTCAACGTATCCATTTCCCTTTTTAAATTTTCTGACCTACCTGCCCGATTAAGGGATCTGACATTCCACGCTCCGATCCGTAGAACGCCAGTTTTCTTTCTCCTGATAACGACATCCTCTTGAGTAGTCCCCGCACGGAGATCCGAATGTTGGACTATTTTACCGCCGGAATATTTTACCCAAGAGGACGCCATCATCATTTAATCATACAGTAAAGCTGCATGTCCTCGGGAAAAATTACGGCCGTAGTTTCTCCTTGCTTTGAGCCGTTCGCAGTACCAGCACAGCAAGGCCATTTTGGTTATTGTTACAAGGCCAGATCAGTCAATCATCCAGACTGTTGCCCCTGCAACTACTGGAGAGGCTGCTGCCCCTCTTCAGGAACCACACGTTTCTCTTCCTCTCAACAGATACTCCGACGTTGTGGTTGCACCTCCGTTGTGGATGCCCGCAAGCCTCCCCATCAACGGCAAGGTCCATGGTTCATGGGGGCATGGTCTTACAAGAGCGTCTCCGTATTTGTTCGATGTTCGTCATCGGGCCTAGTTAGTAAGCATTTCAGACCCTCGAACAGTAAGTGCAGATTTGTTCACACTGTCGCTCTCTAAGCGATTTGCTTTACAGGTGCTCTGCACTTTCACAGAACCACTTCTAACAAACGCACGTTCCACTCACCTTCCCTGACAGAGATTTTACGTGATCGTCATATCGCTTTTTTGTGTTACCGAAAAATATTTGAACTGCATTACATGCTCCAGATGTTCGGCAATAATCTTACAATTGGGAACTACAGGGTTTAGGTCTCAGCACCTCGTTCGGCAAATCTGTGTAGGATCACGTGTTGTGTCCGTCCGTGCACCAGTCTGCAGGTCAGACTGCTAAAAATCTAAAATCTTTTTTTCAGGAATGGGTAACGTATCGAGCTGAAATTTGTGTCGCTTACTTAGCTGTATGGTTTTTTGGTAGTGTAAAAATGTTAAGCTACTGAGTCAATGCAGTCAAAAGATACGGCCATTTATGCCAGATATTTTAATACTCGCAAACCCACTCATCAAAATTTATGGTGTGCTTCCATCGACCTTGAATCATGAAATTTGTTAAGAAGCAAGGTTTCACAGCACAAGTGAAGGAAAAAAATCAGACCATGTTGATTTGTAATTATATTTTTCATTTTTAAGTACGTTTATTTTGACAATGGTTATCCAGCTTAAGACATTCTCCAAAGTCTTGGAATTCCCGTGACCAACAGCTTGCCAGTATCAATATCGATAACAGGCAGAAGTCGTCGATACCCTCCGTTCACGCAATAAATGAAATGCCTGTACACTGTACAAGTACGTTTGTACTGAACCGTCAACTGGAGAGTCCTATCCGCACCTGGCCAATTTTTTTTTTTTCTACTTTTCATCTACCCACATTTAAAGACAGCTGCCATTCACTACACCAAGCGGGAATTTTGTCCAAAAGTATTTCTGCTGTCCCTTGAGCTACACAGCAGCATTGCGGGTGAACAAGCTTGTAGTGGTACTGAGCCTGTCTCATACACCGTTCATGTGTACCGAGAAAGTTAGGAGTTCTATGACGGTACCAGGCGTCACACACTAAGTCTCTTAAGTTCGCCGCCCAGTTTAATATACGGAGTTGTGTTAGTCAGATATATACTACCGGAAAAAATAGTACACCTTGAGAGACGACGTCATTTTGATCCAGTGACGGCATATTCCACCAGGGGGATTTTAGATGTACTGACAATGGTTCTCCACAGGCAAGGTAGTGGCATAGCTACCATCTGTGTGTACCCTTTAATAGGGACTGCTCACAGCCAGAAGGCTCAGTGTGGTACAAATGGGTGAAGCGAACAGGCAACCACGCCATGGAGACGCACTCGTGCTTCCTACAGCCAACTGAGCGAGTTTCAAAGGGGTCAAATTGTGGACTTCCGGGAGGCAGGATGGTCGTCCTCCACTCACGCTACAGCAAAGACGTGGCCAGGTCGACCGCTGCCGTCAGATGGTCACTTGGACGGTGGAATGGAGCGCAGATTCTGCCTACACCAAGTGATGGTGGTTCGCGCGCACGATGGAGACCCAGTGAGCGCCGGCTCGTAGAGAACATGCCCGTCAGACGCTCTGGCCCCACGCCCAGGCCTCAATGCCTGGGGTGCGACACAACTGCTCTCGCTCACCTCTGGTGCTTCTGGAGGGGACGCTAACCAGCGCTCGCTACCTGCAGGATGTTGCTAGATCTGTACTTTCGCCGTTCTTGCAGCAGGAACGTGATGTGTTGTTCCAACAGCGTAATGCTCGCCAACACACCTCGACGTGGTCCGCAGCAAAGCCGGCACGGTAGCTCAGCGTGTTCGGTCAGAGTGTCAGCTGCCCTCTGTAATAAAAAAAAAAACTGTGGCAATTGATCAACGACGAACTTACCGGGTGTCTCGCGACGTTCGCCCCGAGAAAATGCAACGCACAAAGAAACCAACAAAATGAAAAAGAAAAAAAAGATGTACAGAGCGTCTGCGATGCAAGCAGGAGATCCCGGGTTCGAGTCCCGGTCGGGGCACACATTTTCAGCTGTCCCCGTTGATATATAATCAACGCCTGTCAACAGCTGAAGGTATTAATATAATTTTAATTTCGCTTCTGGTATGGTCTGTAAATGTAATCATTTTATATCATCCGATCGACTGTTACAACAACAAATCTTCAGTGAATTGGAAACCTCTAAGAGGGTGGTTTCTTTGTTTTTTCTTTTCGGCAGTCTATATCAAGTCATTCACGTAGCTGAGACATTACTCTGTATGACCGGACCTTCGTTTGTAGTCGACGAAGGGTCGGTGTCAGGCCGCGTCGAGAACGTTTCTCCACGCAACGCAGTTACCGGTAGGCACCCACCTCCGCTACCCGACTTACTCTCGTACTCTCTCACCGGTGTAAGTTTTCTGTGCTAACTCCGATGCACTTTGTTCACAAAGTTTGCTCACGGGCGCCCCTGGAACCCCCCGAGCAGCCGCTGCTGATGTGATATGTCCGGTGTGGAAATCTTCACAGTTGCGGCGGCTCTTTCAACTCGGCGGCTCGTCTCTCTGGGGTAAAAACTTTCTTCTTATTTTTGTAGACTTGTATTGTTGGTCCACTTCACCCTCGTCGCAGTCGAGTTTTTGATAATTATTAATTTACTGTATCATGCAAGTTATTAGATTAAATGAATGTTCGTATTAAAGAATATAATAATTATTTTTTAACTTCCTTCTTAACCGAATTTCTGAACTTAACAGTTGAATCATGTGTTTAATTGGCATTTTGTGTCAAGGCTATGAACCTAGTTTCCCTGGACCAAAACCATATGTCAGTGCAGAAATCTTCGCGTGTTTCAGGTTACATTCTTATACAAGTCGACATTAAGTTTTTTATGCGCTAACATTTTTTCAAACAGTTCGGACTTACCAAGTCTACTGAGCGAGAAATTATTGGTTTGCTTATTTGTTTCCTTATGAAAGAGATCGGTTTTCATACACACATACACGCAGGACATAGGATTCATTCCAATTTCATGTAAGGGATGTGACTTTGAGCTCAGTAGCACATTTAGGTTGTCAGTTCACATTACCAGGTTTCTGTTTACCTCACACACACACACACACACACACACACACACACACACACACACACACACACACACAGCAGATTCTCTTATGGGAAGTAATATCTCGGTATTACATGAGTTAATGTGTACTGTTGCAAGCATATTTCTAGCTTTTTGGCAAATAATGTCACCTCATTTCTGGCTCTGGTTTATCTCCGAACATAGACTGTAAAGAAATGCATTATTTTTCTGTAAATCACCTTCATGGATAATAAAACAGAGCTCTGATTTTAAAATGATTTTTTTTTTTTCAATTTTAGCCGTTCGAGTTGTAGGTAATTTTTTTATTGCTTAGACCCCTACTGAAACATAACTAGCGACGTAAGTGGTTCTGACACCCTGTAACATAATTTATTGTTCCAAAGCGACTCGTGGGTATTACAATGAATAGATTCTGTCAATTGTTAATCGATCACTTAGCTCTTCTGTCGATGGAATGTTCTTTGAGTGTACAATCATAATGAAAATAAGCCGCTTCACCCCTAAAATAATAGACTGGCGCGCAAGTCAGCGTTTTTGTTTTGAGTGCTGCTATTATCGTTGCTATGGGTTGTTGTTGCTGTCTGACATTACATATTGTCGTCTGGAGATCGTGAGTCGAGCTGTGAATTCTAGACAATGTAGTGCCGAGTGGAGAAATCGGAACTTTTTTGACGTATTCTTCTGCTTCACTTCGGACCGATGACCTCAGCAGTTTCGTCCCATAAAGACCTTACCACCTTCTATTTCACTTCAGTACAGGCGTGACAGCAGAAGGGACAGCCAGAAACATTTTCGCCCAGTGTGGGGATAATGCCACTGGACGGAGCACGGCGAGAAAATTGCTTTCTTTGAGGAGGTTCGTTCTGACATTCGTGAAGATCCACGTACTCGAGAACTGGCAAATGTGATGAACTGTGACGATTCCACCATCGTGCGACATTTGCATACAGTGGGGAAAGTTTAAAAATTGGGTGCATGGGCACCGCAAGCTGTAAGCCAAAATCACAAAAATCTGCGGGTGGCCATACAAGCATTTCTGCTTGCTCGTCATCAATTAACTCGTGAGAGACCCCCGCCATTGTTATGATGTGTCGTTACTGGTGGCGAGAAACGGTGTCTTCATGCTAACGTAAGGAAAAGAAAGGAATGGCTGAGCCCAAACAAAGCACCAAGTCCCCGTACAAAGACCTGCGCGCATCCACAAAAAATAATTTGGTGAAACAGACGCACTGGTGTACTACAAATTGCTTCCCCGAGGTGTAACAATGGCTGCTGACATTTACTGTCAACAACTGAGGCGTCTTACAGACGCAATCCGAGAACAACGACCAGGAAGACAGCGTGAAGTGATGCTAAGCGATGATAACGCCCGCCCGCATTCTGCTACACTGACAAAATACATTGTACAGAAGTTGGATTGGGAAATCATCCCGTACCCGCCTTATTAACCCGACGTTGCGTCCTCAGATTTTCACCTTTTCCGCTCTCAATCGAACAACCTTCAAGGAACTTCGGTCGGCGAGTTCATCGCCTCATAACCACGTGATTTCTACAGTCGCGGAATCGAAAAGTTACCACAGATTTGGCAGAATGTTGTTAATAGTGAAGAATAACATGTTGTTGCCTGAAGTCTCTGTTACGTGTACCTGTCGTGCTTATCAAAACAATGGAAAAACGCTACCAAGTTACGCACCAACATAATAGCTATGGACTCTACCCAAAATAGTTCCGCAGGTTTGTGTACGGTTTGTCACCACACAGGACGCAGATATTTGCCCAGTGTTGTCAAACTGTTGCCGTTAGTAGCCAGTTGACGTAACCGCACAATATGGCGCTCTGGCACTGCTCACAGAAAACAGCCCACTCTGAACGGGGTTTTGCATATCTTAAAACGTCGCTTTTCATCTTATTAATTACTTTAGCTCCACCGGAACGGAGAAAATAATTCCGAACATATTCTAACATGGGAGCCACATTCAAAATAAATCAGGATTATTTTCGTTCAATTGTAATTAAATTCAAATCACTCCGATTATTCACTACTCTGAGGGTTTGCTTTGTTCCTTGCGACTCATTATCTGCGCATAACCAGTTTGGGTCACTTTTTGTAACACCCTAATTAATCCCAAAATCCAGTTATGAAAGACGATCTTGATGTGAAGTAGGGAAAAGTTATCCTGACACGTACAACTTTGCCCATGATATAACTCCAGAAAGTCTTGATAAACACCAACATTAAGCATCATAGTGTGTGTTTTGGTAGAAAGAAAGGTCATCTTTAGTTATTTGCCAAACATCTAAGTAATAATTGCAAATTATAACTTTTGTGTGGAAGAAATTCAATGCGTCTCAATACTCATTCACGGAAAAAGTCGCTTGCTAGCTATCGTGCTATCAAGTGATACGAGAGCAGCTCTTGCCATAGTTGAGCGAATGGAGCGCGACGAGATTGTTTTACTTTCAACAGTCGTTGCGTGACGTAGACGCACGGACTTTATGCACTGGTATTCAGACTAGAGACTCGGATCGAGATAGAATGCTGATAGTGTGTACCGAGTTGTTGGACTTTATTAACGGAAATAAGCAATATTGGACTCAACATTGATATAAGTGGACTTACAGAAAGCAATGGACAAAGTTTCAAAAGACTATAAGACACGTTTAGTCTCGAGTAGGAGACATTGACACGAATACATGAAGAAGATACAATTACGCCAACTGCTAAAGTTGTTGTAATTGTCACGATACTTGAAACTAACAGAACTGCTAGTGCTAATTAACCGTGTTTGCGTGTGCGTGATGTTTATAAAGTATTGAGCGAAAAGGAACAATTAAATTGTTCATCAAAAATGGAAATTGAACGTGTCGCCTCCATCATTCTATGAATATTTGGTAATTGCTGATCAAAAGTTAATGAACAGTGACTATTTAACTTGGAAGTAAATTCGTGGACTGTTAGTTGTAACAAGGAATATCATCACGACGCAAGATAATTAAGACATTGTCAAAGAGTATCTGTGGATCTCGCGTCATATAGAGCGACGAACAAACGACGACCAAAACGATCTGCAATTGAACATTTTTTCTCGCTTTTGGTGATGTGGACGACGCACATGAGGGAAGGTTCATCAATTAGTGCAGTAAAGTGTTAACCGGGCACTCAATACTTCAGCTTCAAACCATAAGCGACAATCAGTGTGCGCAGTTCGCGTTAATAAGGAAACTGTGCGGACTCGCAGTCGAACTTTAATCATTACGCGAGGAACGATTCCTTAAGAGCTTTTCAGATCTTGTCTCTCGTTAACAGGCGGAGACATCCATCATCGCGCATCGCGTCTCGACTCCACCGACCGAGCTGTAGCGCCGACAACAGCACCACGCGTCGGAGAGGGGACGTCACATCGTCTCTTACAATTCCCCCCATTTGTGTTTGACGTTCTCAAACTAAATTAAGTAATATAAATTGATTTGCCACCGTCTTGCCACGAGACACTGTTTTCAGCACGAGCAGCCATTCCTTCAGTCACACCTCACACTTACTTAGCCTCTACGCCATACCACTGTCTGGGCCTGTCTTCTCATCTACCACCTATATGTTCTGAATCTCTGCTACATTTTTCGTTATTCGCGACGTATTTCTTTCTTTTGTCATTATTTTCGAAACTGTGGAATTATTGTGCCAATTGTAATGTGTGTTGCCACTGTCCTTTAGAACTATGCTATTGAATAATGTTCCTCTTTCTCATCTATGCCGTTTTTTTTTTTCAGGTAAGTACCGCCGAGAGATCGTAGCACAGCAGACAGTAAGTAACTCACCTGTTGCAGGTCTGCATCCTGCTTCTGATCGTGGCACTCTTTTGGGAAACCAGGGTGAAATTTCGTACGAAGGAATGTGTAGTGCAGTCTGCTTCTTTTGAAGACTTCCCGCATTTTCTTATTGAGTACTTTGCTCCAGTTTTTTGTATTTTTGACGACGGTAATGGATGGTCCATCTGTGTAGGAGACCCCATGTAGAACACTAGTGGAACGCATTCTTTTGTACTGCTCGGGTGTCTTGGATCCCCATCAGGTCGGGTCAAGGCAGACATTGAAGCAGTTCAGAGGCGGTCTGCTAGATTTCGATCAAGACGGAGGTGCTTTGAATTCAAATGGGAATCCTTGGATGAAAGGTGACGTTATTTTCGAGGAATACTGTTCAGAAAATGTAGAGAACCAGCATATAAAGCTTACTGCCAACGACTCTACTGCCACCAACCTAAGATTCGTGTAGCGACCACAAAGAGGCATGTAGAAAATCATTTCCCTTTCGCGCTATTTGCTAATGGAGCAGAGAAGGGAATAACTGGTAGATGTACAGGGTTCCCTGCGCCACACCCATACTGTGGCTTGCGGAGCGTGCATGTACATGTAGACGGCCCGATGGAGGTCATTACTTTGCTACAACACCACCTAGGCGCTCCAGCCAGAGGTAACAACTTCGAATCCAAAGCAGTGGTAGAAAATTTCATTCCCAGAAGCTTTTGCAGAAGTTTGGGGCAAAAGGATGATGAGGTCACGCGATGGAAATCAGGAACTCCAGAGAGAACGGTGCTCATATACAAACGATCTTTTCTGTTTCCCGAGGTATACTCTCGCCATAGAACTGTCCAACCGAAACACATTCTTCTCTGCCTTTCAAGAGTTCTCCGTCCAGTCGAAAATTTCTTTCGCTACCCAGTGTGACCGCACTTTTGTTAACAGCATACATATGTCAACCATCACCGACAGAGGATGCTTCACGAGGTACACAAATACCGGGATTTTAAGGCTGTGTATTATATTCAACTTTTAGTTGTGTATTGTGCATCAAATAAAAATGAAGTCCAAAAGTTTTCCTTATAAATGTTCACTGTGAGCGCCATTCGTTGCACATCAAGCCGAAGGGCGAGTTTTCCCCAAACCTGTTTCTAAACTCAGGTAGCTCAGCTGGTAGCGGAATCACGTGCTCATGATCCTTTATGAACGCCCAAAAGTAAAAATGGCATGGGGGTCATATCGTGTGTGAACGTGGAGGTCACGGGAAACAGCCTCTGTCATCCCACGTTTGCGGCGATTCCAGTGGATCGGGTGCGACATCATTTAATTAGTCGCCCATTAAGTTACGCCGCTGAACTGCCGCACCACCTTGTTTCCAAACAAAGTTCTACGACTCAGATTCTTCCACCCGAAGGAAGAGCTATAGTCCAACCGCATCAAGATAACAAACACAAGTTACAGCTGCTTCACCGAACAGGAAAGGCCTATCATTCAATTTAGAGGAGTGTTGTTGCAATTGTACCTTCTCTCGGGGATTCGCTGACCCCTGTTGATCATTTTTTTGTGTTCATATTTCCACGTGGGTGAAATGTCGATTCATCACTGAAGACACGACCCAGAAGCTCTTCATAGCCCTTGCAACAATGTTTCGTGTCACCACTCTGGATTACCTACAGGGCTCCAAAGCGATCACTGTTGTCTATTAAAGCGGTGACTAATTTGTGTCCGGTACGGTATTGAAAGTATACAGTACATCGTACCATTACATACATGAGGAATTGTAGCACTTCGAAATGATTTACATCATGAATTAACACTGATTTTCTAAACATACTGTATGACCAGTATTGAACAGTATCTGAGATGACATAACTTCACTTTGTTAAACAATCTAGTGGCGCAAAAGTGTTTGAAGCAAATTTCAGAACACCTATATCAGTACGTACGGCATACAGTTGGAGCTTGCGGAACGTGAAGTCATTTTTCACTCGCGCGATCCCCGAGTGGAACAGAGGGGGGAGGGGAGGGGGGGGGGATATGACTTTGACTCGAATTGTGCCCTCCGCCACACACCGCTTGGTGGCTAGCAGAGTATATACGTAGATGTACATGATAGCCTATGTTGCTTTAAAAAGGGGCCACGATCAGCCGTCACATTCATTGTCTGTGGAACGTAAACAACGAGCCCACATTCCAGCAGACGAAAACTCGGGTCTGGCGCAAGCCTACCGCCAGAGATCCGGCGTACCGAACCGACTAAAGCGGTCTGCAGTATCTTCTCTCTATATCTGTAAATGAGAGTGCCCCTTTGTTTGTAATTCATACAAATTTACGATTTTATTCCGATCTTGCTGAAACTTTGCATACTTTACCTTCAAGACGGGGGAAGATCACCGACTACAAAGGATTTTGTAATCTAACTTGAAACATGTATGACTGTAATATATTAAAAAACCTGTAAAAGTTATTAGCCGATGTACTTCAGACTTCTACACGATGGTCCAACGAAGCGTCACCAGATCGCGCGGCGAGCGAAAGCTCGAAGCTGACAGAAACATGACTGCAAACAATTGTTGTTGTTGTCGTCGTCTTCAGTCCAGAGAATGTTCCCCTGCAGCTCTCCACGCTACTCTATCCAGTGTAAGCTTCTTCATCTCCGAGTAACTACTACAACCTACAGCCTTCTGAGCCTGCTTAGTGTGTTCATCTCTTGGTCTTGATGTCTCAGAAGGTGTCCTACAAACTGATCCCTTCTCCCAGTCAAGTTGCGCCACAAAGTCTTCTCCTCCCCAGTTCTGTTCAGTACTTCCTTATTAGTCACATGAAGTGCATTCTTCTGCACCACCACATTTCGAAAACTTCTCGTCTGAACTGTTTATCGCCCATGTTTCACCTCCATACATGGCTACACTCCATACAAAAACTTTCAGAAAAAGGCTTCATGATACACGAATCTATACTCGTTGTTAACAAATTTCTGTCCTTCAGAAACGCTTCCGTTGCTATAGCCAGTCTATATTTTATATCTTCTCGGCTTGATCGTCATAAGTTATTTCGCTTTCCCAGATAGAAAAACTCATCTACTACTTTGTCTCATTTCCTAACCTAATCCGCTAAGCATCACCTGATTTAATTCGACTGCATTCATCGTTTTGCTTTCGTTGATGTTCGTCTTACATCCTCCACTGAAGACACTGTCCATTCCGTTCAACTTCTCTTCCAGGTCCTATGCTGACAGAATTACAATGTCATTGGAAACCTCAAGGATTTTATTCCTTCTCCATCGATTTTAATTCCTACTCGAAATTTTTCTTATCTTTCCTTTACTGCTTCTTCAGTATACAGATTGAATAACATCTGTGGTAGGTTACAAACCCTCTTTCACTGCCTACCCAACCAGTGCTTCCCTTTCATACCCATTGGCTCTTATAACACCATCTGGTTTCTCCATAAATTGTAAATAGCTTTTCGCTTCCTCACTTTTTCCCTGCCACTTACAGAATTTGAAAGAGAGTATTCCTGTCGACATTGCCAAAAGCTACTCTAAGTCTACAAATTCTATAAACGTAGGTTTGCCTTGCCTTGTAAGATAACTCGCAGGGTCAGTATTGCCTCGCGCGTTTCCACATGTGTGGTCGGCTACTATGAGCTTTTCCATTCGTGTGTAAAGAATTCGTAGTAGTATTTTGCAACCGCAGCTAACTAAACTGACAACTCTTACTGATGAATTGCCGTTGTTAAATATGACAAAAAACCCTCCTGCAACATATTTTCCTCCTGTTTCACAGTTATTATTATTTAAATCGACTTTACCGAAAAAGTTCCAGGGCATGTCGTAGATATATTACCTATAAAAGTCACTATTATCACGGACCGATCAAAAGATCGAACGAAACCCGGGATTTCCCAAACTGTAACGCACTCTGTTCGAAAGTTCGAATTGTGTTCGAACGCAGCCCTACTTGAAAACAGTGAAAACTGATCTGGAACAATAGAAGGCGAATTCTCGAAAAACTCAGCGAGATCGTTATCATAAAATGTAACAGCAAATGTCGCAACCAATCATCTTTTGATATAGGTGAAGACGTATTCATTTAGCACATACCGTTGACACCGAGTGGTTCAAATAAGCCTTTCGATTTAAAGCGAGTGCCGTTTCCCGTGTGGCTTGCATTCGCCGTGGATATGAACGAGGCACAGGGCCAGTCAGTTCGTGTGGCAGACTCTAGACATCGCGGGCGCTGCAGCTAGCCTTCAGTGTCTTCGGATGGGAGGCAATGTCGTATCCGGATACGAGCAACATTTTCTTTTCAGTGGAAACCCGTACTGAGGTGGTGTGCTGGGGCAGTCCGCCGTTGTTCGCTGGAGGAGCGAAGCGTCGTTCCTGCTGATTGGAGAAAAGCTTAGGGCATCCACATTCTGATGAAGTGTCGTGTGTAAAAAAACATAAATAATGCAGCCCCACAGTTCTGACGTTGCTCTGGTGTAGGATTTTGGAACATGTTTAATTCTTACGAATTATGAAATTTCTGAAGACCGAAAATCTCCTGCGTAG
The DNA here is from genome assembly GCF_023897955.1 of Schistocerca gregaria. NCBI lineage: Eukaryota > Metazoa > Arthropoda > Insecta > Orthoptera > Acrididae > Schistocerca > Schistocerca gregaria. Next base: position 218,847,004 of record NC_064929.1, read on the forward strand.
GAACTAAGATGGGTTCCGAAACTAGCGGTCGTGTGAAACCCAGTTGACTCTATTCGCCTACGAGACCCAGAAAGCAGCGTCCCTTGACCCGCGGAAGGCGTTCCACACGGCTGGCACTGCGGCCTAACGAACGAGACGCGGCTGTGCGGAACATCAGACCAGCTGTCTGACTGCACTGGACAGTTCCTGGCAAACAGAACGCAGGGTGTCGGTCTCAAGACAGCGAAATCTTCAGGCGTAAAAGAAACTGCGGATGCACGCTAAAAGATATTACAGGAGCATTACTTTGCGCAGTACATAGAAATGAGGGAATGGACGACATCGGAACTCCCCTCACGGTTTTGGCACATAAATCGCAACGCTGGAAAATTGTAGCGAAGTGCAGGAAGACCTGCAGAGCATAGACGCTTGGCTTGATGCAGTTGACCCCCGAAGACGAGTGAGTGTGGGATGATACAAGATGAGGTAGACAACATTTCTAGATGATACGATGAACGGTAGCAGACTCTGAATGGAGGAAAATGTTAGTTGATGTGGATGAGCAGGAAAAACAAACCCCGTAATGTTAGGATACAATATTTAGTATCCTGCCTGAAAGTCACGTCGTTTAAATATCTGGACGTAACGTTTATATTAGATTAGATTAATTATTCATTCCATAGAACCATAAAAGAGGGAATCATCCTAGGTGGGGGACGTCAGATACACACATTACAAAAATGTAATTAGAAAAACTCGAGTTTCATTAATTTTAATGATCCTCAGTCAATAAACTGTAAAATTATGTACATGAATTAAATTTAAACTTCTAACATTTACAGGTTTAATACTTACATCTGCTTTCCATACATCCATCATTCACACAGTAGGTAGTTACTTGGATTTTACAACCAAGTATTGTCAAAAATTAAAGTATAATAAATTTTCATTAAAATGTTCTTCTGCACTTGTTGAGAAACTCATAGACGGAATAGGAGGAGTTGGCCAGCAAAAATTCTTTTAAATTATTTTTAAATTGTGCCTTGTCTGAAACTAAACTCTTAATGGTTGCTGGTAACTTATTAAAAATATGCGCTGATGAATGCTGGACTCCTTTCTAGACAAGAGTAAGTTATTTTAAAACTTTATGTATATTGTTCTTATTCCTAGTATTGATACCGGGTACTAAGCAGTTAGTTGGAAAAAGAGATGTATTATTTACAACAAACTTCATTAAGAAATAAATATATTGAGAGGCTGTGGTTAATATGCCCAATTCTTTGAATAGGTTTCGATATGATGTTCTTGGATTTACACTACTCATTACTCTTATTATACGCTTCTGTACTCTAAAAAAATTTTTTGTTTGTGGAGATACCCAAAAACATGATACCATATGACATAGTGGAGTGAAAATAAGCAATATATGCCAGTTTTTTTTTATATTTCTGTTTCCTATGTCGGACATGATTCGCATTGCAAACACAGATTTACTTAGGTGCTTTATCAGTTCGTTAGTATGTTGCTCCCAACTGAATTTATCATCAAGTTGAAATCCCAATAATTTTACACTCTCAACTTCTCCTATTTCCATGTCGCCATAGTTCATACACATACCAGAAGGAAATCTTTTCGAAGTTCTGAACTGCATGTAGTGGGTCTTTTCGAAGTTTGACAGTGAATTGGCTATGAACCACTTATTAATGTCAGTAAAAACTTGATTAGCTGCCCTTTCTAAATTTATATTTGATTTACTATTTATTGCAATGTTTGTAGCATCCGCAAATAAGACAAACTTGGCATCTGGTAATGTAACAGATGACAGGTCATTAATATACACAAGAAATCGATATGAAATGGAACGAGCACGTGAGAACTGTGGCAGGGAAGGCGAGTGGTAGACTTCAGTTTATTGGGAGGATTTTAGGAAAGAGTGGCGAGATCAGAGTAATTCGAGCCCTCGCCGATGCTTACCGGCAATCGTTCATCCCGAAAAGTAGTCGCAATTGGAACAGGGAAAGGGGAAGTGACGTAAATACCCTCCTGCACAAGCCGTAAGATAGCTTGCGGAGTGTAGATGTAGATGCAGAACACGTGTGTTCTGGAGGGCCTGTTTCTCCAGAGGCTCACTGGTGTGTTTCCTTCGATATAAGTACCTAGCATATATGGATCTTGGCCCATCTGAAAATGCGTCAGTCTTGTTGAGCGGTAGAGGTGCTGCAGTCCGAGCCTTCGTCACGTTTGGAAGGAAGCTAATTGTCAGCCCAGAGCAACAGCATCAGATTACGCACTTCTTTGCTGTCTATTGTCAAAGGCTTTCCTCGAGTCTGCAACTGATGTAACTGTAGGTTTGCCTTTCCTTCAACTATGTTTTAAGACAAGTCGTAGGGTTAGTATTACTTCACGTGTTCTATTTTTCTGTGGAATCCAACCTGATCTTCTACTTTTCCATTCCTCTTCACTGTGGTAAAATACAGCGAGCGAAAGCCTGCTTACAATTTGTACAGAAACCAGACGGCAGTCGTAAGAGTCGATAAGCATGAAAGGGAAGCAATGGTTGAGAGGGGAGTGAGACGGGGTTGTCGGCTATTCGCGATGTTATTCAATTTATACACTGAGCAGGTAGTGCAGGAAACTAAAGAAAAATTTGGAGTAGGGATTCAAGTTCAGGGAAAATAAATAAAAACTTTGCGGTTTGCCGATGACATAGGAATTCTGTCAGACACAGTAAAGAACCAGGAAGAGCAGCTGAACGGAACGGACAGTGCCTTAAAAGTAAGATATGAGATTAACATCTACAAAAGGAAAACTTGGATAGTGGAATGTAGTCGAATTAAATCAGGTGATAATGAGGGAATTAGGTTAACAAACGAGAGACTTAAAGTATTAGATGAGTTTGGCTGTTTTGGCAGCGAAATAATTGATGATGGCCGACGTAGAAAGGATATAAAATGTAGGCTGGCGATGGCAAGAAATGCGTTTCTGAAGAAGACAAATTGGCTAAATGGAACGTAGATTTACTAGTAAGTCCTTTCTAAAATCGTTTATCCATGTTTAAACTGGATGAAGGTGGGACACAGCTGGTATAATTTTTACTAAAAATGAAATTTCTCCAGTTGTACTTAATATTTTGTATTTACTTCGCTACTAGTTTCGACGTTGCGTCAATGCTATCTTCAGGCCCGTACACTTTGATGGAATCAGTTGTGTGTGGCTCAGTCTAGCAGTCCGCGGTCCTTTCTAAAAGTATTTGTCTGGAGTGTAGCCATGTATGGAATTGAAAAGTGGTCGATAAACAGTTCAGGAAAGAAGAGAATAGAAGCTTTTGAAATGTGGTGTTACAGAAGAATGCTGAAGATTGCATTCATTACGTAAGTAATGAGGAAAGTGAAATTGGAAAGAATAGAAATTTGTGTCACAACCTGACTGCAAGAAGGGATCGTTTGGTAGGACACTTTCTGATACATCAAGAGATCACCAGTTTCGTACTGGAGGTAAGTGTGTAGGATAAGAATCGTGGAGGGAGACCAAGAAGTGTATACAGTAAACAGATTCAGAAGGATGTGGGTTGTAGTAGTTAGTCAGAGATTTTGAGGCTCGCACAGGAGAGAGTAGGGTGGAGAGCTGCATCGAACCAGTGTGTGGACTCAAAACAATAACATCATACCGGTCTACGGCTCAAGTTTGTTTCCTCAACCGTCACCTCTGCTGAGATTCAGTCATTCAGTTAAAAACAGTATTGGTTGCGGTTTTAGATTTTTTTCTTCAGCGACGCGTTTCGCCTTATTTAGGCATCTTCATGTTATCTACATAGAGAACAAATACATCTATTTTGGGAATCGCGATCGCGTTGTGCAGACTTGGATACCCTATAAGCACGTATGGGTCGGAAAAGTCATCGTGGAAAAGCGTGCACTCTGGAGTTCCCCAAGGCTCCGTCCTTGGTCCACTACTCTTCTCACTGTACATTAATGATATTTCTTCAGTGATTCACTCCTGCAGCTACCATCTATATGCTGACGACATCCAACTGTACATAAGTGCAAGCCCCAAAAACATTGCTGGCGCAGTAGCGAGTATGAACGCAGATTTTTGCTCTGTTTCTCGATGGGCACAGAACCTAGGTCTGAAACTAAACCCCAAGAAATCCCAGGTCACACTTATATCTCATCCAAAGTTAATCAGCCGGTACTTTCGCGAAACGGTCTCTAAAATACTCCTCAATGGTACCCAACTACCATACCAAAAAACAGTAAAAGACCTTGGAATAATCTTGGATGAACACCTAAACTGGGAAGAACAAACAGTCACAGCTTGCTAGAAATCGCTCTCCTCCCTACATGCAATTCAAAAATTTAGAAAAATATTTCCAACCCATGTTAAACAAAAATTAGTCCAAACACTAGTCTTGCCTAATCTTTACTACTGCGATGTAGTTCAACACGGCACAAATAGTGAAAATTCTAGATGCCTCGAGCTAGTGATGAATGCTTGCGTCAGATACGTGTGCAATATTCGGTTGTATGATCATATCAGTCCTTCATACTCCCAGCTAGGTTGGATACGCCCACATAAGGCACGCGATCTCCACACGATGTGCTTACTTCATCGATTTCTTAGCCACTGGTGCCCCCAATACTAATCTTCTCACATTAAACATCTATCATCATTCCACAATCGCAATACCAGATCGGATACGTCTATCATCTTGGCTGTACCTTTACATAACACAAAATCTTTCTCCGCGTCATTCTCCATCTCAGCCATACGACTATGGAACGCACTCCCCTGTGATCTGCGTCTTATCCAGAACTACTCAGCATTCAAGAGGGAACTCAAAACTTACATATTAGGGACGGTATAGCCACCATAGTTGTGCCCCTCCCATCTCTTTCTTTCTCCTCTCCATCACAGCTTCGAATTTTACCATTCTTTTTCTCTTCCTCTAACCTATCTACCTCTTATATATCTCTTTCACCCCATTCTATCGTCTTATGAGAATAACTCACAAGCTGCAAGAATATAACGAGAAAATTCCCAACTAACTGACATTCACAAAAGAAATGTATGTTTACTTTCATATACTTAGTCACTATTATTATTATTATTATTATTATTATTACTATTATCATTATTATTATCATTCTTATTCTTGATTGTTATAATTATTTTTATTGTTATAACTATCATTGTACTACTGTTATAATCTCAATTTTTTTTGTTTAACATCAATACTGCATAATACGTTAAATGTCCTTAATGTTATTTAGAAACTGTAACTCGTTCAATCTGAGTATGCCTGGTTAGATGTAAGAGAGGGCCTGAAGGCCCTAATCTTGCCAGGTAAAATAAATGCATAAATAAATAAATATAATGGGTTTGCGAGCCAATGGGTGTGTTGGAGCTTCCATCGAGCTACGGACCCCCTTGAAGATGTCTCCCGCAGCCGGAGACGAAACTTTGGGAATTGACATAGAATTCATCAACCGACCACGGCATAACATCCCGGATAATTATAATGGACATGATATTTCCGACCGTGAAAGTCTACATTTTAATGTAAACAGATCACCTATTGAAAGAGCAAATACCTTAATTTGGTATTTCTTGGAAGAATCCTTTAGTCAGTGTAGCCAAAGGGCATCGTCAAATGTATCGGGCCAACATCGCCTTGGTTAAACTCGGTAACATCCGGAGTGGCGCCGCGGTGATTAAAAGCGTGGCGCGTGACGCTTACGTAAGCGATTTCTCCGGAGCCCATTCCTCACAGCACGCGCTGACGGGGTCCCACCGCGGCGCCAGCTAGACAAGACTACCTGCCACTGGACCGGCCAGGCGAGCGAGTACAGCGCGCGTGGCGCATTTCTCCGCGTTTCTCCGGCTGGCCCCTGCGGTTTCGCCGACTCGACGAAGAATGTCTCCCGCCCGTGTGGGGCTTTCTTCCTCGGAAGTGTGCACCGGCGACAGCTCGTCCGTCACAGCCGCGACACAGCTTCGCTCCGGGCTGCGGTCACACCGGCGCCGACATCGGGGCGTTTCGCCGACGGCCGACCGTGTCAAATCAGTAGGCGCGCTCCCTCGCAGCGCAAGGACGTGCATCTCTCGGAAGATGGTCGGCGGAATTCAAATCAGTTTGTTTTCTTCGGTCGAATCGGGCAACGTCGCCGCACGCACAAAGTGGAGTGACAGTTTAGTTAATCAAATTAATAACATCACAAACTGACTCCGCCTTGATGCAAGCACCGTCTTATTTGTTTATTTCTTTATTATTCGAAACTAGTTTTGGGCGACATATTTCACCATCAGTGTTTTTTAATGTAAAACATTCAGGATATGCTATGGTTGTACAAACACAGTAAAACATAATTACATTTTTACAAATCATCTTTTGAAATATAGTTTTATATTGATAATTTTATACTAACTTAGTTATTGTAGGCTACAGCATGTTTTAAGCTATTATTGGCGCTGTTTGTGACTTATTTTCTGTGCTTTTTTTCTGTTGCCGTCTTTTTATACTTTTGCACTTTGTTTCTGATCCATAAGAAAGCACACGCGGAAAAGAACCACCTCCCCATCACACACACAGACATAAATAATGAACAGAAGTCGTCGTAATTCGCGCTACAGTTTGTCATAGCCTTCTCGCCACTTGCGATGATGGCGTAAGATTATGAATCAGAAACAAAGTGCTGAAGTTTTGTTTTTCTGTGTGAAAAGCAGTCACACACCATCCAACGAACGTGAGTACACAAATAGGTAAGCAACAGCTAAATACACACCAAAATAACTGGTTTCCACGAACACTACTACAACCTCAAGTATATACTGCTGACATACGAAGTTCAGCTTTGAGTATTTGTTTACTAGCAGCCGCTCACATGGTTGCAGATGACATGATGTTCACTAAGTATAAAAAGACGGCAACAGAAAAAGATCACAGAAAATATATCACAAACAGCGCCAATAATAGCTTAAAACATGCTGAAGAATACAATAAATAAGGATGTATAAAAGTATCAATATAAAACTATATTTCAAAAGACGATTTGTGAAAATGTAATTATGTTTTACTGTGTTTGTACAACCATACCATTTCCTGAATGTCTTAGATTTAAAAAAAAAAACACTGATGATGGTGATATCTGTCGCCGAAACTAGTTTGGGATACTAAAGAAATAAACAAATAACACCGTGTTTGCATCAAGGCGAACTCAGTTTGTGATATTACTATTTTTCTACGCAAACACGGACCAAATGGAAGAGTTTCAAGATAATATTAAATCAAAGTAGTTTGTGCTATGCTAAAGATGAAAAATACAACTGAATCTATATTCTCAAATCGCTCCTTCATTGGAAACCACAAGTTATGAACAGCTAAAAAATTTAATAATAAAGCTACATTATATTGGGCAGACTAAAACTTTCACTCTGTAGCGGAGTGTCCACTAATACGAAACTTCCCGGCAAATTAAAACTGTGTGCTGCATTGAGATTCTAACTCGGGGCCTTTGCGGACAAGTTCTCTACCGACGTTTTTTCAAACTCATTTTGTTCTTTGGTTTTCGTTGTATTTGTTCGGGGCGGAGGTCCCATGACACCTATACAAGTACATCGTCGGTCGACTCACTCACTTTTTCTATTACAGAGGGCAGCGAACCCTCCGACCGAACACGCTTTTTTTTATATATTTTTGTTCGGCATCGTTCGTTTCGTTTGGTCTGTGCGGACGACACACAACATCTTTTTAAGTTGATCGTTGATTCCTCGACTCAGTTTTTTTTTTTTTTGTTTTGTTGCAGAGGACAATCGGCCCTCTAACCAAACACGCTGAGCTACCGTGCCGGCTGCCGACTGAGCTACCAAATGGCTCTGAGCACTACGGGACTTAACATCTGAGGCCATCAGTCCCCTAGAACGTAGAACTACTTACACCTAACTAACCTAAGGACATGACACACAGCCGTGCCCGAGGCAGGATTCGAACCTGCGACCGTAACAGCAGCGAGATTCCGGACTGAAGCGCCGAGAACCGCTCGGCCACAGCAGCTGGCGACTGAGATACCCGAGAAGGAGACACGACCCGTTCTCACAGCTGTACGTGAGCCAGTGCCTCACCACCTAGCTTCCAGTCTAAATTGCACTCCCTAACATTCGGTTCCAGCACTTTTTTCAGCCATCTGTCTTATAACTGGTTTGATGCAGTCAGCCCCAAATTCCTCTCGTGTGCCTGCCTCTTCACCTCGGAGTAGCGCTTGCAACCAACGTCTTCCTCTACAGCTCCCTCAAGTACCATGGAAGTCATTCCGTCATGTCTTAATAGATGTCTCATTATCCTGTACCTCCTTCTTTCCGTATATTTCTTTCTTTGCCAACTCTGTGGTGTTGTATATCTTATCAGTCCATCTAGTTTTGCTCTTCTGTAGCACCACATTTCAAATGCTCCTATTCTCTCCCCACAGTCCATGTTTCACTACCGAACAACGCTGCGCTCCACACCCACATTCTCAGAAATTCCTTCCTCAACTTGAGGCCTACGTTTGATGCTAATAGCTTCCTCTTGGCCAGAATGCCCTGCTTGCCAGTGCTAGGCTGCTTTTCTGTGTCCTCCTCCCTCCGTCGCTCATGCGTCATTTTGTTGCCTAGGTAGCAGAATTCAAATGTTCAAATGCGTTAATTCCTGAGAGACCAAACTACTGAGGTCATCGGTCCCTAGACTTACGCACTATTTAAACAAACTTATGCTAAGAACAACCCCCCCCCCCCCCCCCACACTCCTCATGGCCGGTAGCAGAATTCCTCAACTTCTTCTATATATCATGACCATCAATTCTGATGTTAATTTTCTTGTTGTTCTCACTTCTGCTGCTTCCATTACTCCCTCAATCCATATTCTGTACTCATTAGACTGTTCATGTCATTCAACGCATCCTGTAATTCTTCTTCACTTCCACTGAGGATGGGAATGTCATCAGCGAACCTTACCGGTGATATCTTTTCACCTTGAATTTTAATTTCACTCTCCAACCTTTCTTCCACTTGCGTCATTGCTTCTTCGATGTGTAGGCTGGACAGTAGGGACGAACGAATACATCCCTGCCGTAGACCCTTTTGAATCCGAGCGCATCGTCCTTGGTCGTCCACTCTTACTACACCCTCTTGCCTCTTGTACATATTGTAGGCTATATTAACCGTCTCTCCCTACGGCTTACCTCTATTTCTCTCAAGATTTCGAACATCTTACACCATTTTCCATTGTCGAACGCTTTTTCATGTCGACACAGCCTATGAACGTGTCTTGATTTTTCTTTAGTCAGGCTTTTATTATCAATCGCAACATAGGAATTGCCTCCCTGGTACCTTTAACTTTCCTGAAGCTAAACTGATCGTCGACTAACAAATCCTAAATTTCCTTTTCCACTCATCTTGTCAGCTACTTGGATGCATAACCTGTTGAATTGATAGTGCGATAATTCTCGCGCTTGTCATTTCTTGAAATCTTCTTAATTGCGTGAATGATGTCTTTCCGAAAGTCTGATGGTACTTTGCCAGACTCATACATTCTACACGCTAACGTGAGTAGTTGTATGTTGCCATTTCCCCGGTTATTTTAGAAATTTTGATAGAATTTTACCTACTTTTTCTGGCTTACTTGATCTGAAGTTCTCCAAAGCTCTCTTAAATTTTGCTCCTAATACTGGATCCCCTGTGTCTTCAACATCCGCTCCTATTTCTTCTTCCATCGTATCAGACAAATCTTCCCCCTCATAGAGGCCTTCCGTGTATTCTTTCCACCTATCCGCTCTCTCCTCTGCATTTAACAGTGGAATTCTCACTACGAGCTTAATGTTCGCACCCTTGTGTTTAATTTCATCGAAGGTTGTGTTGATTTTTCTGTACGCTGTGTGTCTGTCTTTCCGAAAGTCATTTCTTTATCGGTTTCTTCACATTTTTGGAGCAACCATTTTGCCTTAGCGTCCCCACACTTCGTATTTATTTAATTGCTGAGTGACTTGTATTTATGTATTACTGAATTTTCCTGAACATTTTTGTACTTGAAACTTCCTGGCAGATTAAAACTGTGTGCCGGACCGAGACTCGAACTCGGGACCTTTGCCTTTCGCGGGCAAGTGCTCTACCAACTGAGCTACCGAAGCACGACTCACGCCCGGTACTCACAGCTTTACTTCTGCCAGTACCTCGTCTCCTTTATAGAGTCTCAGTCCGGCACACAGTTTTGTCTGTCATGAAGTTTCATATCATCGCACACTTCGCTGCAGAATGAAAATCTCATTCTGATTTTTGTACTTCCTTCTTTTATCGATTAACTGAAGTATTTCTCCTGTTACCCATTGTTTCTTCGCAGTTCTGTTCTTTGCACCTACATTTTTCTTTCCAAGTTCTGTTACTGCCTTTTTTAAAGAAGTCCGTTGATCTTGAACTGAACTGCCTACTGAATTATTCCTTACTGCAGTATCTAGAGGCTTAGAGAGCTTCAAGCGTATCTCTTCATTCCTTAGTACTTCCGTATTCCACGTCTTTGAGTGTTCATTCTAACAGCCTCTTAAACTTCAGCCTACTTTTGATCACTATTATACACTATTTGATCAAAAGTATCCGGACACCAGGCTGAAAATGACATAAGTTCGTGACGCCCTCCATCGGTAATGGTGGAGTTCAGTATGGTGTTGCCCCATCCTTAGTCTTGATGACAGCTTCCACTCTCGCAGGCAACTTCAGTCAGGTGCTGGAAGGTTTCTTGGGGAATGGCAGCCCGTTCTTCACGGAGTGCTCCACTGAAGAGAGGTATCGATGTCGGTCGGTGAGGCCGGGCGCGAAGTCGGCGTTCCATAACATCCCAAAGGTGTTCTATAGGATTCAGGTCAGGACTCTGGCAAGGCCAGTCCATTACAGGGATTTTTATTGTCGTGGAACCACCCACACCACAGGCTGTGCATTATGAACAGGTGCTCCATTTCGTTGAAAGATGTAATCGCCATCCCCGAATTGCTTTTCAACAGTGGCAAGCAATAAGGTGCTTAAAACATCAATGCAGGCCTGTCCTGTGATGTAGCCACGGAAAACAACAAGGGGTGCAAACCCACTCCATGAAAAACACGGCCACACCATAACACCACCGCCTCCGAATTTTACTGTTGTCACTACACGCGATGGCAGACGACGTTCACTGGGCATTCGCCTACCCACACCCTGCCATCGGATCGTCACATTGTGTACCGTGATTCGACTCCACACAAAGTTATTCCACTGTTCAATCGTCCAATGCTACGCTCCTTAATCCAAGCGAGGCGTGATGTGTGGGTTATGAGCAGCCTCTCGGCCGCGAAATCCAAGTTTTCTCACCTCCTGTGTAACTGTCATAGTAGTTGCAGTGAATCCTCATGCAGCATGTAATTTCTGTGTGAGGGTCTGGATTGATGTATGCCCATTACGCATTACGACCCTCTTCAATTGTCGGCGGTCTCTGTCAGTCAACAAGCGAGGTTGGCCTGTACCCTTTTGTGCTGTACTTGTCCCATGACTTTTCCACTTTACTATCACGTCGGAAACAGTGGACCTAGGGATGTGTAGGAGTGTGGAAATCTCGCCTATGGACGTATGACACAAATGACACCGAATCACGTGACAACGTTCGCAGTCCGTGAGTTCCTCGGAGCTTCCTATTGGCTCTCTCACGATGTGTAATGACTGCTGAGGTCGCTGATATGGAGTGCCTGGCAGTAGGTGGCGAAACAATGCACCTGATATGAAACACGTATGTGTTTGGGAGTGACCGCATACTTTTGACCACATAGTGTATTATGATCTGTGTATGTATCTGCTAGTGAGTACGCTTTAGGTTTCAGTATCTGATTTCGGAAGCTCTGGTTCAAAATGGTTCAAATGGCTCTGAGCACTATGGGACTTAACATCTGTGGTCATCAGTCCCCTAGAACTTAGAGCTACTTAAACCTAACTAACCTAAGGATATCACACACATCCATGCCCGAGGCAGGATTCGAACCTGCGACCGTGGCAGTCGCGCTGTTCCAGACTGAGCGCCTAGAACCGCGAGACCACCGCGGCCGGCACGGAAGCTCTGTTTGACCATGATGTAATATAACTGAAATCTTCCCGTAGCACCCGGCCTTTTCCAAGAATATCAACTCTTCTTCTTCTTTTTCTTCTTCTTGAAAGAGTATTCTCTATTACTAGCTGAAATTCATTGCAGAACTTAATTAGTCCTTCTCCTCTCTCATTCCTTATCCCAATCTCCTGTAACATTTTCTTCTACTCCTTCCCCTACAACTGCATTTCAGCGCCCATGACTATTATGTACTGAATTACCTTTTAAACATCCTCATACGCTCTGCCTATCCCATGTTCAGCTTGCGACGTCGACATGTATACCTGAACTTTCATTATCGGCGTTGGTTTGCTGTCGATTCGCACAAGAAGAACCCTATCACAGAATTGCTCACAGTAACTCACTCTGCCCCACTTTCCTATCCTACTGTCTCTGTACCGTTTTCTGCTGCTGTTCATTTTACTCTGTACTCATCTGACCAGAAGTCGTCTTCCTTCCACTTCACTTCACTGACCCCTACTGTATCTAGATTGAGCCTTTGCATTTCCCTTTTCAGATTTTCTAGCTTCCTTAACACGTTCAGACTTCTGACATTCCACGCCCCGACTCGTAGAAAGTTATACTTCCATTGGTTATTTAGTCTTTTTCCAATGCTCACCTCCCCCTTGGCAGTCCACTCCCAGAGATATGAACGGAGGACACTTTTTGCCAGAGGGGAGATGATAATGACACTTTTTGCAATTACCGGCCACATGGCCTGTGGATACACATTGTGTTCCCTTAATGCAGTGGTTTTCTTTGCCTTCTGCATCCTCATGTTGTTGATCATTGTTCTTCCACCGGTTTCTCTCCCGAAGGGCAAGAGAGTGCCCTGAACGTGAGCCCTCTCCTCTGACAAGACAGATGGAAGGACAAGGGTCACTCCTTATGCCGTGGGTCTTCCGTTAAGATTCCTTTCACAGTTGGCAAACATCATAGTATCTTGATAATAGAAACCATTACTGCCTGTAGCAAGTATATACCGAGCACACGTCAGATACAACACGTATTTACACTCGAGAGTCGTCCGTACATCTCCTGGTCTAACGTCACTCCAGCACAGTACCCATGAAGAGTTGAATTAGCGACCGCTGTAGAGCAGCGTGGTACTGCACAATCGATATCGCACTTCACCTTCTCTGGTTCAATATAATATTTTGTTGTATAAAACTTGAATTAATTTACCCTCTGCGTACACCTTCCAAGGCCAGTGGCTCTCTAGTATCGGACACCTTGCCCGTCCACTTGCACTGGTCCCGTCATACGCAGAGAAAGCAGAGCCGCTCGTTTGAAGTTTTATCCTTTCTACAGCGAGGTCGAGTGCACTCTACAGGTGCACAGTACATTCACTGCAGAAGTTAATGTGAGTACTCCTCGTGTTGGGTGACTGGAGTACCGTGTGTTGTGTTGGGTTAAGGACGCCATTCATGCTCCTGGGACACGTGTGTGTGTGTGACCTCGCATCGCGGAGAAAGGCCTGGGCGGCCTTCGCGTGTGACGTAACGCGCGCTCACCTTGCGAGGGGGCGGGGTCAGCCGATCAGTGGGGGAGGTGAGCGCGCTCTGCCTTCCCAGCAGCACCAACAACAACAAGAATGAGGGCTACGTCCACAGCGTCTCCATGTTGTGGAGACCCCTCTTCGGAACTGGCAGATCTAAACCGTCTGCTGCTCGACTGCTTCCACTACGATAGTAAGCAGGGCGAGCTGTGCAAGGCGATCGTCCGACCGGCAACTTGTACTATCCTAAACTATTCCGTGTCGTTCTCCTATTGCAATTCTATCGCTGATATGCGAGGGGCCTTTAGTAAGGATCGCAGTTCCGCACAGATGGTCCTTCGTTGCTGTTTATGGTCTTGTGAGGCGGCGAGGAATCCAGCGGCGACACATCTGCTGGACAAGTGTGTCAGGACCACCAACAGAGGCGCTGGTCATCCGTCAGTCACCTCGAATGAGAAGGTCCGCACGTTCCAATAATGCAAGAATCACAGCTGCGTGCGGGCGGCCGGCGCGCAGGAAGCCGTACATGTTTGCGCGACCTTGTTGCGATAACAGCCGCCCCGACCGACCGACTCCCCGTCGTTTTGTTCACTACCAGTTCTCCGTAGATATTCTGCAAGTGCCTATGAATATATGCACTGCTCTGGTAATTCCTCCTAAAGAAACTCAGTGGTAGCCCTCTGCTTGGAACGCACTTCCATTACTGAAACCACTCTGAAACCTACGTGTATCGCCGCTTCCTACGGGGACTTAATGTAACTATAGGGGCTAAGAAAAAGATTGAATAATCAACGAAAGGATAATGTTCTACGAGTCGGGGCGTGGCATGTCAGAAGCTTGAACGTGGTAGGGAAACTAGAAAATCTCAAAAGGGAAATGCAAAGGCTCAATCTAGATATAGTAGGGGTCAGTGAAGTGAAGTGGAAGGAAGACGATGATTTCTGGTCAGATGAGTATCGGGTAATATCAACAGCAGCAGAAAATGGTATAACAGGTGTAGGATTCGTTACGAATAGGAAGGTAGGGCAGAGGGTGTGTTACTGTGAACAGTTCAGTGACCGGGTTGTTCTAATCAGAATCGACAGCAGACCAACACCGACAACGATAGTTCAGGTATACATGCCGACGTCGCAAGCTGAAGATGAACAGATAGAGAAAGTGTATGAGGATATTGAAAGGGTAATGCAGTATGTAAAGGGGGACGAAAATCTAACAGTCATGGGCGACTGGAATGCAGTTGTAGGGGAAGGAGTAGAAGAAAAGGTTACAGGAGAATATGGGCTTGGGACAAGGAATGAAAGAGGAGAAAGGCTAATTGAGTTCTGTAACAAGTTTCAGCTAGTAATAGCGAATACCCTGTTCAAGAATCACAAGAGGAGAAGGTATACTTGGAAAAGGCTGGGAGATACCGGAAGATTTCAATTAGATTACATCATGGTCAGACAGAGATTCCGAAATCAGATATTGGATTGTAAGGCGTATCCAGGAGCAGATATAGACTCAGATCACAATATAGTAGTGATGAAGAGTAGGCTGAAGTTAAAGACATTAGTCAGGAAGGATCAATACGCTAAGAAGTGGGATACGGAAGTTCTAAGGAATGACGAGATACGTTTGAAGTTATCTAACGCTATAGATACAGCAATAAGGAATAGCGCAGTAGGCAGCACAGTTGAAGAGGAATGGACGTCTCTAAAAGGGCCATCACAGAAGTTGGGAAGGAAAACATAGGTACAAAGAAGGTAGCATGGGTAGCAGAAGAAATACTTCAGTTGATTGATGAAAGGAGGAAGTACAAACATGTTCCAGGAAAATCAGGAATACAGATATACAAGTCGCTGAGGAATGAAATAAATGGGAAGTGCAGGGAAGCTAAGACGAAATGGCTGCAGGAAAAATGTGAAGACATCGAAAAAGAAATGATTCTCGGAAGGACAGACTCATCATACAGGAAAGTCAAAACAACCTTTGGTGACATTAAAAGCAACGGAGGTAACATTAAGAGTGCAACGGGAATTCCACTGTTAAATGCAGAGGAGAGAGCAGATAGGTGGAAAGAATACATTGAAAGACTCTATGAGGGGGAAGATTTGTCTGATGTGATAGAAGAAGAAACAAGAGTCGATTTAGAAGAGATAGGGGATCCAGTACTAGAATCGGAATTTAAATGAGCTTTGGAGGACTTACGGTCAAATAAGGCAGAAGGGATAGATAACATTCCATCAGAATTTCTAAAATCACTAGGGGAAGTGGCAACAAAACGACTATTCACGTTGGTGTGTAGAATATATGAATCTGGCGACCTACCAGCTGACTTTCGGAAAAGCATCACCCACACAATTCCGAAGACGGCAAGAGCTGACAAGTGCTAGAATTATCGCACAATGAGCTTAACAGCTCATGCATCGAAGCTGCTTACAAGAATAATATACAGAAGAATGGAAAAGAAAATTGAGAATGCTCTAGGTGACGATCAGTTTGGCTTTAGGAAAAGTAAAGGCACGAGAGAGGCAATTCTGACGTTACAGCTAATAATGGAAGCAAGGCTAAAGAAAAATCAAGACACGTTCATAGGATTTGTCGACCTAGAAAAAGCGTTCGACAATATAAAATGGTGCAAGGCGTTCGAAATTCTGAGAAAAGTAGGGGTAAGCTATAGGGAGAGACGGGTCATATACAACATGTACAACAACCAAGCGGGAATAATAAGAGTGGACGATCAAAAACGAAGTGCTCGTATTAAGAAGGGAGTAAGACAAGGCTGTAGCCTTTCGCCCCTACTCTTCAATCTGTACATCGAGGAAGCAATGATGGAAATAAAAGAAAGGTTCAGGAGTGGAATTAAAATACAAGGTGAAAGGATATCAATGATACGATTCGCTGATGACATTGCTATCCTGAGTGAAAGTGAAGAAGAATTAAATGATCTGCTGAACGGAATGAGCAGTCTAATGAGTACACAGTATGGTTTGAGAGTAAATGGGAGAAAGACGAAGGTAATGAGAAGTAGTAGAAATGAGAACAGCGAGAAACTTAACATCAGGATTGATGGTAACGAAGTTAAGGAATTCTGCTACCTAGGCAGTAAAATAACCAATGACGGACGGAGCAAGGAGGACATCAAAAGCAGACTCGCTATGGCAAAAAAGGCATTTCTGGCCAAGAGAAGTCTCCTAATATCAAATACGGGCCTTAATTTGAGGAAGAAATTTCTGAGGATGTACGTCTGGAGTACAGCATTGTATGGTAGTGAAACATGGACTGTGGGAAAACCGGAACAGAAGAGAATCGAAGCATTTGAGTTGTGGTGCTATAGACGAATGTTGAAAATTAGGTGGTCTGATAAGGTAAGGAATGAGGAGGTTCTACGCAGAATCGGAGAGGAAAGGAATATGTGGAAAACACTGATAAGGAGAAGGGACAGGATGATAGGACATCTGCTAAGACATGAGGGAATGACTTCCATGGTACTAGAGGGAGCTGTAGAGGGCAAAAACTGTAGAGGAAGACAGAGATTGGAATACGTCAAGCAAATAATTGAGGACGTAGGTTGCAAGCGGTACTCTGAGATGAAGAGGCTAGTACAGGGGAGGAATTCGTGGCGGGCCGCATCAAACCAATCAGTAGACTGATGACCAAAAAAAAGGGGGGGGGGGGCTGAAGCAGGAATATTCCTCATCGTCCCACAACGAAAAGCGCGAAAAGCGCATATTTTCAACCGTAATTGGCCAAGACAAAAACTGTGTTGCATTACTCATTAAACGCCCCCTTACTCCTGTTGTATGAGCTGTCTTTACGTAATAGTAGTTAGGTCACAACCTTTGACTATTTCGTATCCCTTCCTTAAAAATGATGATACAGCTAGTGGTTAAAATTGAAACTTCCTGACAGATTAAAACTGTGTGCCGGACCGAGACTCAAACTCGGGACCTTTGCCTTTTCCGGGCAAGTGCTCTACCAACTGACCTACCCAAGCACGACTCACGACCCCTCCTCACAGCCTCATTTCCGCCATTACCTCGACTTCTACTTTCCAAACTTCACAGAAGTGGTTAAACCGTGCAATTCCCTGTCTGCTTAGTGATTCACCTCATACATATTACTTAATTTGAAAACTTATTTATATGCACATAAAAAAATTTCCATGCTGTATACAAATGTAGTAAGAACTTTCGTAATTCAGGCGAGCTAACAGTAATGTCTGACTATATGGTTGAGAAATGTATACACAGTGACTCAGCTGCCACTACCTATGGGTTTTATGCAACCCACACCACCTTCAAAATCCACGCACAGTACTTTCATATTGTCTTGCTTACTATATACAAACTGTTAGTCCCACAAAAAAAGACATTTTTATAGATAAATTAATGTACTTAAATTTTGTACTGCGATAAGTTTCTGCTGGAGGCCACGGTCTTTGACTTATTCAAGAAAAACGAATTTGAAGGACACTTTGTACGTTTTCCTTGAATACTTCGAAAACTGCGGCCTCTAGCGAAAACGTTACCCAGTACAAAATTTAACTATATCAAATTTGCTCCAAAAAGGTCGTATTAATTTTGTATGGAACACTAACAGTTGGCGCAAAGCGACAGAGAAAAATATGAAAATCTTACGTCTCCTTCTTGAAGGCGTATGTTGCATAAAATTGATAGGTGAGGCCAGTTACAAGGGGAACGCATCAGACAGGCCAACCGATTCGCCTCTTATTATGCAGGTCGCTTGTCTGCAACCTAAAATGAAAGACTCTAAGACAATTTTCCACAACACTCCCTGTTTCCGAGCAATTTCGCGACGTGTAATCGACTCGAAATTGACGCAATCGATAGATAATTTAAAAATGTAGCGTTTTTCATCACCATACGATGAATCTCTACAAATACTCATAAAAATTACTTTTTTTCAAATGGAAAATTATTTTTGCAAGGAAGAGCATTGCTAAGCTCTTTCTCTTCAACGTTGGCTCCGTTGTTCAGATTTGTGGTACCGGGAGAAACCAGATTTTGCGTCCCCTATTCATAGACAGATTCACCAGTGGAAACACAAATTTAAGCAGCATTGCATACGTAGTGTAGCGATCTAGTGGTAGCTTTGGTTAAGTAACATTCGAGATCTACATAACATTGGTTCATTATTATCTGTTTCGGCTTGCATTAAAGCCATCTTCAGATTCTTCTAGGCCCCTTATGGCTGGTGCTGGCCACTCTTCGGTTTTTCACGTGATTGACAGTGTACGATCATAGTGTCATTTATACAGACTAGGTTGCTGTAATTTCTTATGCGCAGTCGCCGGGGTGTCACACAAGTGGACCGGGAGGAAACGTAAGTGAACAGCTTTATGCGCCACTCTCTGGATCCACCTGTACACCTCGTGGTACACAGAACACTGCATTCACTTCTGACAGCGTCCTCCATGTAAGAGAGTCGGAGAAAGTCTCCAGTAGAAGCGCTTAACGGTTCCCATATACCATAAGCTCCAGATTTGTTCTCCACGCGGCCTTTTCAATTGGGATAAGAGCCTTCCGATTTGTGGAGGCACCCCATTAACTTGAGGCCCGCGGTCCAGCGCAGTTCTAGAGTGCCGAAGAGGCGGGGAAAGTTGGATCACTACTTGTAGAGTCCATGTTTGTTGCTACAGAGCAAAAAAGGTCAGAGTTCCGTGTTTAACGTACCGTTCTCAGTGAATGGAGGACTTCTTGGAAGAATTTCGGGAAAGTGGAATGCATCTGTGAAGGAAACCGCGCACAAGACTGTGCTCATGTTGTGGTCTTCAGTCCGATGACTGGTTTGATGTACCTCTCAACGCTGCTCTGTCTCTTCATCTAAGCACATCCAGTTGCACCTGGGTTCCCTCTGCTCAACATCAACAAACCACCCTTAACGAAAAACAGCACTGTCATGAGAGAAGTTGTTAGCTTCTTCGATTTCTAGCGACTGGCAGAAGTTAGGACCATCTTATATTCAGTGCTGTTGTATCCTCACATTTATTAACTAAAATGATTCCCGTAACCTACAATGTGATGTATAACTGACTGGCAGAATACATCACGCTAAAGGAAAATAAATAAAGGCGCTGATGTAAAAGTTATTGATTTATTGCCGACCGTGGTGGCCACGCGGTTCTAGGTGCTGCAGTCCGGAACGGCGCGACTGCTACGGTGGCAGGTTCGAATCCTGCCTCGGGCATGGATGTGTGTGATGTCCTTAGGTTAGTTATGTTTAAGTAGTTCTAAGTTCTGGGGGACTGATGACCTCAGACGTTAAGTCCCATAGTGCTCAGAGCCATTTCAACCAAGCCAGTAATTTATTTGTTATGTAGTATAAAAGGTGACCTGTAAGTTTCAGAATCTCACCTCATTTCAATTCGGGCGAAAAAGGCTACACATGACGGTCGCGTACGTCATCTAATAAATACCCACAGATACATATGAAGCACTTAGCAACTGTTAACACCTGAAAAAAAAAACTTTTCTCTTCATAGCAGAGGGTCTCGATATAGCTGTATTTTAACACAAAAACAAAGCAAGTATGTGTTTATGGATTAACGTCTATTGAATGTCGATATTTAGGTTTTTATACTTCATTTCCGGTGAGTATCGAAAATGGAACCTAAAAAGAGAAATACAGAAGGTCGACTGACTTTTATTCCCTTCAAGTGCCGCACGCAACTATTATTAACTAAAAAAATGAAAAGTGCTTCGTTTCTATGTTGCAGTACTCTTCGGAACATGTGTGTCACATTTTTAAATTACTCCAGAAACTCTGTCCTTAAGGTTTCGTCAGCGTTTCACCCTGTCGTGTATATTAGAACAGTATTTATTTTATCTCGCTGTTTTGTCTCTTCCTCCAAAACAACCCAACTCAACAGTATTTAATCCCGTGCGCAGTGACAAAAGACGAACCATAGTTAGGAGGTTGGCACGACAGCGCTACGTACGGCACAGTTTGTTGGGAGGAGGGGAGAAGTAGGCTGTTGGATAGTCCTACCTACCCCACAGACATCCTGATAAGCAAAGTTCGTCGGTCGGTCGGTCGGTCGGTCGGTCCTCCAACAAATCATACTGAAGCGTATGTGTCTTCTAAGTAATTATTCCTTTTTCAAAGAGCCCACAAATACTCCCCGCTGATTCTCCTCTTAAAAGAATTGTATTTTTCTTTTTATCCCTTTGCCGCCTAGATGATTGTGTTTTTCCTTGTGTATAGGTATTGTTGTGTTTATTTTATTTTTATCCAACTTGCCACTAATGACTCGTTTATGGCATTTGATTTTTTTAAATTTTGTCCTTTATATCATTTTTGACACATGGTTGGACACTATTTACGCTCGAATACGCAATTGTCACCTTATACAGGGTGAACATTAACAGAATGGCCAAAGTGCAGGGGCGGATTCCTAAGTGGAAAAGGAGGAAAATAGTCTAGTGGACATGTGTCCGGAAATGGACGGTGTGCGTGGAACGACAGTATAGAGCTGCAATGTGTCCACGTCACAACAAATGTTCAGACCGGCGTCTGTGATACAACGCACACGATCTCACTTCTGTCCGAGGACTGATGTCAGAAATCCCCTAACTGATGGTCTGCTGCAAAAATCATTTACAAAATCCTTCCCGTAGAGGGAAATCATCTGCTGCCAATCCTTGTACTCATTCCAGGCAATAGGGAGAGTAGCGGCTGTCATGCAGGATACACACAATCGTTCTTCGGCCTGCACCATGCTAGCGAACCACGTGCCTGGAGCTCGTGCTAGGGTACGCCACAACATCCTGTCCAACCCGCTCCTCCACATCTGGTGTATACACAGTCGCCGCCTCCCAGCACGTTCGTCTGTCGGAAAGAACGCACGCTCACCCAAACGCCCCAAAAAGGGCTTGAAATGTTGTGTGGTGTGCCTGCTGTCTGTGAGGGTACTTGTTCTGGTACAGCGGTGCTGCCTCTCCACCGTTTCTACCTACCTGGCCGTACACGCATTTCCAGACACATCTTCATATCACTTTCCTTCCTCCATTTCCACATTTCCTGTCAGGGATCTGCCCCTGCACTTCATCTGTTTTGTTAGCCTAATGTTCACGCTGTGTTCTGGCGATGTACACTTCCCCATACTCTGTTCACTGCTCATGCATGCATCATTTGTTACCGTTCGGGCTAGTCAGTCAACTTGCCACCAGATGGCTTCCTACACTTTCCCTTGTGGTGACGGCCACCTTCCACCACCGCATCATTTCGTGTCTCGGCTTCACGTGGGGCTGTCCCATGTCCGCAGCCTGATGTTCACAGCGCAAGTTACGTTACGTTGTTCGGTGATGTTCTCTTAGTAATCCTCTCACTTCTGATTTCTTTGAGTTATTTTGGGGCTATGTGTTGCGACACTCGTGTTTTCATTCCCGCCAGTACAACGTCATGTCTATAGCTGGAGGGTGAATCCCGTCTGCTCTCATAACAAGTCTTACACAGTCTCTTATTATATCTTCTCCATTTTCCATTTTGCAGTCTTGTACACCTCAGGTGTGTTATTGAACCAATAAAACTGTTCACAACTGAACCGGTTGATTATCTGACAGCTTCGAAGCTGTGTTGCGGATGTTCTTCCTGACAAATCTTGCGCAGTTTGCGGGGACGCATCAGGTGCTTCTAAATGACTGTCGCCTATCATTGTTTGCTTCGGTTTCAGTAGCTTCGAAGACCTTCTCTCTTTCACCTCGGTGCCGGACTTCGCTGACAAAAATGGTTCAAATGGTTCTGAGCACTATGGGACTTCACTGCTGAGGTCATCAGTGCCCTAGAACTTAGAACTACTTACACCTAACTAAGTTAAGGACATCACACACATCCATACCCGAGGCAGGGTTCGAACCTGCGAGCGCGGCGGTCGCGTGGTTCCAGACTGAAGCGCCCAGAACCGCTTCGCCACACAGGCCCGCCTTCGCCGTCAGAATCAGCGTTCTGGAAGAGGTGAATCCGTTCTATGTCCGTTCGTTTACTGATAGGCGTGTCTCCATAGGTCTTGTCCAACATTTTATGAGTTTCAACCACAGATTTTTTCGTGTAAAACAGGAAACTGACGCTTTCTGAAAATTAAGAGAACTGGGCTCGTAAGTTGATATATTCATTCGAGAAAAACTTGTATGCAATCACAAAACGACTAATATTTTGATGGTATTGTGTTTACAAATGCCTAAGCTTTCTGTATGACACATGACAGCACCACCACCACCACCACCACCACCACCACCACGACTTGCCATTACTGCCATCTATTGCAAAAGAGTTTCTTGGCGTCATTGGTCCGGTGTGCAGCTGTGGACTGAGTCACGTATTGACGTTGCTGTGGCTCGGTGACTTCAGGTCTTCGAGTACAGGGATGAATGACCATGTCTTGCTAATACCACTCTACACTGAAGTGACGAGGTAGTATCGCGTACACGACGTGTACAAGGGCAGTACATTAGCGTAGGCATCGCTTGTAGTCAGGTGATTCATGTGAAAAGGTTTACAACGGAATGGTAGTTGGAGCTAGACGCAAGGAAAATACTTTTCTGAAATCCTTACAAAATTCAATATTCCGAGGTCAAGTGAGTGCGAATAAAATCTGCACTGTCAACGCCTTATGAATTATGGACGGCTGTATTTCTGCAGGGGAATTCCAAACATTTGTTGAGTCCGTGCCACATTGATTTGCTGCACTACGCCGGGCTGGTGGTTGTCTGGTCCGACACGATATTAGGAAGTATTGATTGACTTTTGTAATCTCAGTGTATATGGGTGGAGATTTTTGGCTCTCCAGCACTTGCAGGTATTGAGGAACAGACAGTCAGCCACAGAGTTTCGCTCGCAGCAGTCATAGGGTTTGGCCAGGCAGGCTGTGTTTGGCCAGGCAGGCTGTGTTTGGCCAGGCAGGCTGTGTTTGGCCAGGCAGGCTGTGTTTGGCCAGGCAGTCTGTGTTTGGCCAGGCAGTCTGTGTTTGGCCAGGCAGTCTGTGTTTGGCCAGGCAGGCTGTGTTTGGCCAGGCAGGAGGCAAGCTGTGTGGGCCCGGCAGGAGGCAGGCTGTGTTTGGCCAGGCAGGAGGCAGGCTGTGTTTGGCCAGGGACACAAGAGTCTGGCGTGAGGACCATGTAACCATTGTGCCGAATCTGAGCTGATGGAATGCTGGAATGTCTGCCTCCCTGTAACAATGTGGCGGAGGGTATTCGCAAAAGAGGTGGGGAGGACTTTGAATGAGAGGAGGATGGGAGGGGAGTAATGACGGTCGCTACCACCTGCGCGCTCATTACCTCGCCAGCCCGCTACTAATTGCTGGCCCACTGCCGCCCATTAAAACGTGCGGCTTAATTAGCGCCTCGCAGCGCGGCGGAGTGGAGTGGAGTGGAGCGGAGAGCGTGCAATTAGTGGCTCCCCTCGTGCAAAAAGCCGGACTCATGGGACGCAGCGAGGCCGCTGCCCGCCGCGATGACCGACGGCCCGGCTGGAATCCCGTCTGCGAGGTCTCGGCGGCCGTCTGCCGGTTCCTGGATGGGTGTCTGCGTGTGTCAACTACGCTGTCACGCCTACATACCAAGACCTTTCTTATAACTGATGTGCAAGGATAACTAGGGGGTATAATATTCGGCAAGCCATTGAATCGTTGAAATACGATTTTTTCTACCGGAGGATTAAAGCCTTTGCAGTGACAACAGAAGTTAGCTCTGTTCGTCCGGTTATATCATTTAGAGCAAGTTTTCTATGGAATGTTAGAAAGCAGGCAGCGGAATGGGGCCGTACTTTAGTTTCTTGTGCATTATTTGTCACCAGAAATTTCTTTACGTGAAATGTATCAGCTGTAGCGAATACGGACAACTAGCAGCTGTAAAACAGAACAACGAGAATGGAAATTGTGTCGCGCCGGGACGGGACTCGAACCCGCATACACGGATGTCCGAAGCTACAGTTCATCTTACTTCTTAACAACACAGCCACTGCAATATCGTAGAAATGCGTCTGTTGGCGCCTCCACGTGTCGTCAATACTTGGAGGTATGATGACCCAACGACTGCCCCTGATCCACTGCGAGTTGAAGGTGCTTCGGTGGAACAGAGAATAATACCATTTGCAAACACTCCGCAGTTCTAAAAACCTCTGTTCTACTCCAGCTGCTGGGAAAATCTTTGTATTAATTTTGTCTCGGCAGTGGAAGCTTCGCGCAGTTCGCAACTAACGGTGCAACTGTGTTAAATCCAAGCTGCTGTGCGTCGGTTTTGTTTTAGAAAGTGTTTCTGCACTCAGCGTGCCCCGTACGCCCTCATGCATTCGTCCGCAGAACTTTGAATGTATTTCTTTTGGCCAAACGCCAATTCTGCTGATTTAACCCTTCATTTATCGTAATTGTACGAAGTATAAAATGAGGATTCAAAATTTTTACTTCAATCGTTGAGGAACTGTTGCTGAACTAATAGCAAATAATTTGATTAAAACAGGATATAAAGTAATAGTAAAACCCTCAAATGATTATACAGGCGAAGTGCATTAAGGGACGGAGAAATGTCAAAAGAATCATACAGCTAGATTGTTACTTCTTGTAAAACAATTCATTTTTTTATTAGCACACAAATATTACGCTGAGAACACCTCGTCTGGGATCTCGATTCCACCTTTGTAAATGAGCAAAGTTAAGAGCTGCGTCTTTAATTGACAAATGTTGGTCATTGAGATCCTACAATCTGAAAACGTAACGTCGTTTGGTACCGAAAATGCTGTCTTTCTTCTGCTCAGAGTTGAAACAGATGAATTTTGATCCTTTCTGGGCCTTCTACACTTTTTTGACATTTCCTTCCCACGTGTGAGTAGACGATTGTAGTTCTACGTTTGAAATCAGTCAATGGAAGGGTTGCTTTTGCGTCTTGTTAAGAAATATAGGAATTCACATGGGTCATTTCCAGTATTGCATAAAACAGTCTGTATCAACACACTTTTGAATTTCTGTCCATTTCACGGAGACGCCTTCCCACGTCAGCTTCATCTACGCCATCGATGTGTTCACTGTAATCTTTTACAACTGTGAGTCCCCCACTTCAGTCTTTGTCCCATCTTTCTGCGTTCTGGATACACTGCATACTCCATTCCCGTGATAATGTGAAAGAAAGTGAACTGCACGATTGTCTATCCATATTCTGTGAAGTACTAGCACATACCTGAAGAGGTGCAGTTCGAACATTTCTTTCATTGTCTGCCTCTTCCTCGTTGGCACTTGGTTCAGGTCGTCTAATGTTCTGCGAAGTACCGACAAACGCCTGAAGAGTTTCTGCGTTATCGCTCCGCAGAGTACTGCGAATCATTTCATTTTCACTGCAATCGTTGCGTTCACACATTTCATCAATATCATCCGGAAAATTTTCTAATCGAGTACAAATTTCCTCATCGGTAACACGTCTTCTGTAATAGGCAGCCATAGTCTGAAACCAAACAAAATTTTACCAAGTTTACCAGGCCACGCGTCATTTGTATTGTTTTTATAAAACGAAATGACATATTGTCGTCAGCAAGTACATGTAGTTATTTACAAAAGGTCCTGAAAGCGGAGAAACCTGTAAACATAAAAGCAAAGCGATCAGAAGTCAATGTCGCCTCAGTTTTGTGACGTCGCTGCATTAGACTTGACTGAGTTCCATTCACATTTTACGTCATTATTGAATGTTACACAGGGTACTGCGTCGATATTTTATCAAAATTAGCATAGTATGTGTAAGGGTAACTAAATAAATATCATCACTCAGTTCATATATAAATCTTGTTTTTATTTACGTAACTTTGCAGCGTTCTTTCGCACACTAAGCAGCCATTTGCAATGAATGTGAATTCCGGGCTAACTTACAGGCTTCCAAAAGGCGCTCGGGCTGGAGTACCGTCTAGCGTTCGAAGCGCACAGACTGTACGGAACGGAACGGAACGGAACGGAACCTAGAGCCGTAATGGGTTGCTAAGTCACGTAACTCCACACACAACCTGCCGGCACTCGCCAGTCCCGCCAGCAAACAAAGGACTAACCGTGTTGACTGCACTACCGTTAACACCGGCGGTGGCATTCTGTGACGAGTCAGCATACTAGAAATGCTCGGCCACTTTTTTCACGTATTTACGCAAATTAAAAGAGGGAGAACATGTGCAATGTGCCTTTCTCTCTGCTCAAGTAGAAATCCAAAAATGTTCTTTCCAATGTCGTGCTTCTATCCAGTTCTACGTCTCTTTCACAGTGTCTAAAGCACAAGAAGTCGATTTAAAAGACGAGCAAACTGATCTCGCCAATCTTTTGGCAGTGCACCCAGTGTGAAATCCAAAGGCAGACGGTACATTCCTATGAGTGAAATATCACTGCAGCATCATTCGTAGCGGGTGTCAGTTCTTCGGTGGAAGACATTATGCGCTTCTGCTGAGAGCCTGTTATCGCACGCTGACCCTTGTCTCGCGACGTTCGCTTACCCAGGCGGCTGATATCCAGTGTCCGCCGTGTGCGATTCAACCACGGGAGTTTTCCGCTGCTCAGCCACCACACTGGAATTACTCCAGCCCCCGTTCTGTGACTGTACGAACACTGCACACCGTGTGACATCTATCACATTCTCTTCGCATGTGCAAAATGGGAGAGGCATTGAGTAACCGCGCATATAATAAAGAGCTTTCTTAAGTTCTTACGAGATTCCCAAATATCTTTGTACAAGAAACACACTCTAGGAACTCTGTTAACCATTGTTTCATGTTACGTATTTTTCACGCATAGCTATTTCAATTTAGGCACTGACCATTTGTATTTCTGTATCTTCATCAATAACTGCCTGACTACGTGGCGTTGCCCGGGCATGCGTCTCTTCCAGTCTTCTATTATTCCACCTCCTCCCCCCCCCCCTCTCTCTCTCTCTGTCCATCTCGCCTTTCGCCACCTCTCCGTCTATCCCACCGTCTTCCTTTTCTCTGAGCATTTCCTCCTCCTTCTTTTTCTGCATATTATCTCCCCCATCTCTCTCTCTCTCTCTCTGTCTCTTCCTCCCCCTGTCTCCGTCCACGTCTTTTCCCTTCGCTGTTTGTCCCTCTTCTCCCATTCTCTCTCCACGTTGTCTCACTCGCCCCAATACGAGGCTCTTGCCCATGCAGTCTACATCTAAATGGATACTCTGTAAATCACATTCAGGTGCCTGGCACAGTGTTCATCGAACCACCTTCACAATTCTCTATTATTCCAATCTCGTAGAACACGTGGAAAGAATGAACACCTATATATTTCTGTACGAGCTCTGATTTCCATTGTTTTATCGTGGTGATCGTTCCTCCCTCTGTAGGTCGGCGTCAACAAAATATTTTCGCATTCGGAGGACAACGTTGGTGACTGGAATTTCGTGAGAAGATTCCGTCGCAACGAAAAACATCTTTCTTCTAATGATTTCCAGCCCTAATCCTGAATTATTTCTGTGACTCTCTCTCCCATATTTCACAATAATACAAAACATGCTGCCTTTCTTTGAACTTTTTCTATATACTTCTTTCCAGGTAGTAAATAATTTGTATACCAAATTTGGTTCGTTGGGTTGTATGATGAGCATGACACATACATTTAACATATATTGAACAGTTTCACATATACTAGTACACACATTCGTACCGTATCTCGAGTGAATTTCCCCCTGCAGATTCATTTGGACCCAGCTTATTGTTTCTGACGTATCTCCTGAACTATGTGGTGTACAACGAATATAATAGTATTGTATGTTACTACTGTCTCCGAAATTTGTTGTGAATAGAGTTAATAGTAATGAAGTAATAAATTAAAATGTCATGCATGATGAAGCAGTTTTTCACGCTTCTCATTGTTTTTAACGTCATACTTCCTGTACGATGAGTCGTCAGTAACAAAATTTTGCAGGTTCATTCCGTGGTTTATGTGGACAGACCTACTGTCAGCTTAGTGTATTGCGAATAGAGTCCTGATCAAAAAAGTAGGAAAGCGAAGTATTATTGCATGAACAAGTACAATGTAGTAAGCGATATTTTTTTACCTTTTATAATTTTTGAGGGGTTATCAGTGAGGAAAAGGTTCTTAAAAGTTTTAAATTGTGTATGGTTTGTTCCAAGTCAGTAAGTGTTGTCATTCTCAAATTCTGTATGGCTAAAGTATGGCTATTCGCATCGTGTACCAAACTCTTTTTTTTCCACTCCCACCGCAACTATGTGGCTCTTACCCCCATAGCGATAATTTTCAAACAGCAAGTGACATGTGTACCAAGTTTGATATAATTTGGTCCATTGGTGTAGGAGCAGATGTGAACGGACATCCATGCATCCATTTTTATAATATGAATGGATTGTGTCAAAACACTATCGTTAATCGTTAATGTTATATTTCTTTTACATTGCTCAAACCTACTGTAAAATATCATACTCAATCAGCAGCAGGGTTCTGAAGCCCTTTGTTAGACTTCTACCTATGTGCAAGCACGTTATGTCATCAACTTGTGTTTTGTATCGTATGTCACTTACTTATCGTTCAGATGGCTAAATGGGCGTTAGCTACCAAAGGCCAACTAAATAATGATACAAAATACCCCTTTGACCAAACAATGATCAGTTCAAGTGGCATGACTGGGTGTTGTGTGATGTCCTTAGGTTAGTTAGGTTAGGTTTAACCAGTTCTAAGTTCTAGGGGACTCATGACCATAGATGTTAAGTCCCATAGTGCTCAGAGCCATTTGAACCATTTTTTTTTTCAAGTGGCGATTACGTTGGGAACAAACGGATCTCATACATTGCCGCGTGGCGCCTCCTCCTTAGGTGATGGTAGTGGTTTAAGAGAACGAAATAAATAAGAGCGTATGTTCACACATTCGATTCATCGAATAAAAAAAATCATACCTGCAGCCTTATCGAAACTTAAACAATAAATCAGTTCATTTCCGTGCATCGATATTATACATAGTGCATTTAATAGATCACAAGGTACCGTGATGCGCGAGTTTTGAAGTGATCCCATTTCCAAATTCATTTTATATTCAAACGGTACACTCCCGGACAAGGATTCCTTGTCCAAAATTTATCTTCGCGGATTGTCCAGAATGTAATGCACCTCATTTTTTTCGTCAACAAATACATAGGAAAGAATGGTGTTTCATCTACACACCACGTATTCTGCATCCCGTTTTATGGCGTTCCTCCAGCGCGAAACAACGTGTGTATTCCTTGTCGGCACCAATCCTTGTTTTGGTGGCGGAGCCAGTGCTCCACTGTGTGAATCGCCTCCTCATCGTCCTCAAAACGTCTTCCACGAATGGCGTCTGTCTTCGCGAATGACAACATGTCAGGTGTGACAGCCGGGGATGTTCTCCCTGACCGCTGCAAGTCGTGGAACTCCGCCGAACCGCCTTCTGATGACCTCACCCTCCGTGTCCAACAACTAACTGTACTTCTGTAGACAGCACATGCCACATAGACTTTACACAAGCGTTTGTGAATATTCCCCGCAGTTTCTTTCTCTGCAGTGAAAGATTCAAAGACGGCACGTTGCTTGTAACTTACATCAGCTAGAGGCTACTTTGATATTGTTCTGCAGCTACGCTGTCTATGGGAAGTGACGGAAACGTGGCGCGCTCTCAGGAGGCTTCAAATAATACTTACGTAACGTTTCGTATTCGTAGCATCTTCTTCGGCTGAGGAAAAAAGTGCGGTGCACTACTTTGTGGTCGACCCTCGTAGTAAGTACCCTCCACAACCTCTAGAGACCTGTAACAGGAATTGTGGAACGCTCTGTACATCCTCCATCCCTGCTAACCAGGTGCACCGTTAAGACCACTGCATGGAACCACGTGAAGCGGCAACTCACCATTGGCACCAGGGTACACTTTCAGTTTTTATGCGTAAGCAAAAACTTGGAAGAAATTTGTATGCTTACTGATCAAAAGAATCCGTCGCCATCTGAGCCATAAGGTTTGTGACTGATTTGGTGCTGCCCGCCACGAACTCTACTCCTGTCCCATCCATTCCATCTAGGACTTGCAACCTACGTCCTCACACATTTTCTGGGCGTGTTCCACTCTCTCTCTTGCTCT
Organism: Schistocerca gregaria; assembly: GCF_023897955.1. NCBI lineage: Eukaryota > Metazoa > Arthropoda > Insecta > Orthoptera > Acrididae > Schistocerca > Schistocerca gregaria. The sequence goes on from NC_064929.1 coordinate 218,877,671, forward strand.
ACAGGTTTTACTGTTTGTAGCCTGTTAGTAAACATTAATATGGGGTGTGTACAAGCTTCTCCTTTGATTGCTTGTGCTATACTGTGGACAGTAGCAATGTGGTGTCTGGGTTCTGTGGAGGAAGGGCTACACATACTGCCTGGAGAATCGAGCCAAGTTGACGTCCCAACACACCCCAAAGGTTTCCCATTGGGTTCAGTTTGGGACTCTGGGCAGATCTGTCAACTTCACGATGTTTGATGTCCACATACGATTGCTTCACGGATGCCGTATTGACAGGGTGCGTTTTCATGCTGATCGAAACAGTCATAATTTCCTAACTGCTCGTGTACTGTGCGCGCTACAGAACGCTGTAAAGCATGTTCACATCCCTCAGCACGGAGCGCAGTTAGAGGTCCACAGCCCAACCACGAAGAACACCCCCCCACACGGTGGCCCCATCTCCTCTCACACACGATGGCAGGTGACGCTCTACAGGAATTCGCCAAACCCAAACCATTCCAACGGTCTGCCACAGCGTACAGCGCGGTTAATCACCCCACATCATTCGTTTAAAGTCGTCCACTGTCCAGTGGCATCTTTCTTTACACTAGCTGGTGTTTCATTAATTAGAGAAATGTGCGGCTTAGCAGGGTATGCTCGGCCGTGACCCCCCATTCGTTTTGAATCCCTACGCACCATCACTGGGTTAGCTGGACTGCTGACAAGCACTTTGGAACTCACATCTGATTTCTTCCACCGATTTCTTTACAGTCACTCTCCGTAGTGATCGGCGGTCCCAGTCCGTCAGTACGTGAGGTGTCACTCTGTCTTGGACCAGTTGTGGCTGTTCCTTCGCGTCTCAACTCCACACTCGTATCACTGACAGTCGAACTGGCCAGCTTTAGCAGAATTCAAATGGATTTGTTACTCAGGTGACATCCAGTGGCCAGGTCGCTCTCCAAGTCAGCTCTCCGCACCAATTCATTGCACTGCTGCTGCCACAGCGCTATTGCTTCTCTACAGACAACACTGCTCCCTGTCTGCTCTCACACTGGCCGACTCGGCAGGTAATGGTTGAAGTCATGACTGTAGCTAATGCCTACTAACAGCAGTATTGCTGGCCCCTGTTTCGATCACAACCGAGGTACATTATTCCTACACGTCTGTCAGGGACCTGAAGATGGCGCAGTAAAACGCTGAAACTGGTTGCGAAATAAAATAAGGTTGGGTATTCGACGGCTGGAGGGTGCTTAATTGAATCAGTTACTATGAAAAGGTCACGGAGTCCAATTTTTCACAAATTCAGACATCAGTACTTTTGCATTCTCCATCTGTAGACTCATGTATCTGTGTTGAGAACGTTGTGACTTTCTGCCTTTAAAGCCAAGAAAATCGTTGCCAACATTTTTAGTTGGTATGAAAATGTCATGAGTCCAGGACTTACGACTTTTTATGCTCCATCTTCTCATTAGTTTTATTTAGTATTTTTTAAATCACCGGAAGTAGCCTACGGTTTATGCCCTACATTAACAACAATCAAATTTTACCTGTACCGATGTCATGGTCTATTGTTGGCACCACATTGTAAGACAAATATTGTGTGCTTGTTGTCTAATATTTCATTAGTTACTGGCGACGAGAAATGGCGTCTCTCTACTAATAAAAGAAAAAGAAAGGAATGGTTGAGCCGAACGAAGTAGTAACTCCCCGTACAAAATTCTGCGGGGATCCATAAAAGATGATGATACGCATCGAGTGGAACGGCGATGGTGTGGTTTGTATTGTATTTTATGATAACCGGGAACCTAGAAACGACGGAGAGGCTCCGTTCCCGCCGCAGCCGCAGTGGTCCACAACCCCACGACGACTACCGCAGTCCACTTCACCCCTCCGCCGCCCCACGCTGAACCCAGGGTTACTGTGCGGTTCGGCCCCCGGTGGACCCCCCAGGGAACATCTCTCACCAGACGAGTGTAACACCTATGTTTGCGTGGTAGAGTAATGGTGCTGTACGCGTACGTGGAGAACTTGTTTGCGCAGCAATCGCCGACATAGCGTAACTGAGGCGGAATAAGGGGAACCAGCCGACATTTGCCGAGGCAGATGGAAAACCGCCTAAAAACCATCCATAGACTGGCCGTTTCACGGGACCTCCACTCAAATCCGTCGGACGGATTCGTGCCGGGGACCAGGCACTCCTTCCCGCCCGGAAAGGGGGCATGGTGTGGTTTGCTTCGAAATGCTTTCCCCAGGCGTGACCGCCTCTGCTGTCGTTTATCGGCAGCAGCTGAGACGTCTTGCAGGCGGAATCCGAGAGCGATGACCGGGAAGACCGCACCAAGTGACGGTACTCCACGATGACGCCTGCCCACATTCTGCTGCACTGACAAAAAACACTGTGCAGGAGTTGCGTTGGAAGTCATTGCGTACCCACGCAATTTACCAGATCTTACGCACCAGATTTTCACTTCTCCACTGAAAACCCTTAAAGGGACTTGCTCTCCGGATGAAAATGCGCTCCGAACATGGCTCGACGAGTTCTTCGTCTCAAACTCACGTGTTTTCTACAGTCGTTGCAGACTGTTGAAATGGTGAAGGGAACTATACTACTGATGAATAAAATCACTGTCGCGTGTACCTGTTCTGTTTATAAAACTTATGGAAAAACACTACGAACATACGCGGCAGCCTAACAGATGTGGTGATGAATCGTTTTAAAATATATCCTTTTACTTTCCACCCATGTGCTTGGTGGAGAGTTGTCGAGACGGAAGCTACCGTGAAGCAGCCGTGTAGCCCGTGACGCCGCCGAGGCCTCAACGCGGGCTGAAAGCCCTCCGTCAACAGCAGCAGGAGTTGTTAGAGAGGTGAGAGCGAGGTGAGAGGGTCTGCAGTGGCCGTTCGCCCGACTTCCGGCGCCGCGGCTTCCTTTCGGCCCACACGGCAGCTGCGCTAATTGTTCCGGGCTCCCGCGATCAAAATCTGACAAAGTGGCTGCCGTTTATAAAGGGACGCCTTCTCGCACTGTGCGGGGATGTGGCAAGCGAGCTATTGTCCTCTTGTTTGCAACTGTACAGAGCACGCGGAAGGGCGCTACCCGGAATCACGCCGCCCGTCCAGGTAGCTCAGAGACCCGCTTCTATCCGTCGTTTATAAGCGACGCCAGCGCAGCTTTTTCGTTGGCAGCGTGAGCAAACTATTGTACACCACAGCTGTGCGTTCGGCCAATCAGTTGAGAGCAGGCAGTGTTAAAGACCTGACCTGCAGGCGCAGCGTGTCAATGTTGTGGTATTACAAACCGCAGGTTCGCAGGAGAGCTTCTGTAAAGTTTGCAAGGTAGGAGACCAGGTAGTGGCAGAAGTAAAATCTGTGAGGACGGGGCGTGAGTCGTGCTTGGGTATCTCAGTGGGTAGAGCACTTGCCCGCGAAAGGCAAAGGTCCCGAGTTCGAGTCTCGGTCCGGCGCACAGTTTTCATCTGCCAGGAAGTTTCGTTGAGGTTTGTCGATGACACCAATTTTTTCAGACACGGCAAGGGCTTGGAACAGCAGTTGAATGGAATGGACAGTGTCTTCAAAATAGATAATAAGGTGAAGATCAACATTAAAACAAAAGGAATGACATGTAGTCAAATTAAATCAGGCGCTACTGTGGAAATTGTGGTAACAAATGAGACAATGCACTGACTGACAATTGGTAGTGAACAGAGGCATAGTTGTGTATTAATTATAACAGCCAATAACAGACAACATGAAACGCAGTACATACATAATAGAGATGGAGTGGTGTACTTAAAACGAAAAATGGTGCAGATTTCAGCACATCCGAAAGCGTGATAACAAACATAAATAACGTTCATGTTTGACTTAGGTCAATCAAAACAAAAATCGGTATCAGACTCCCAGTAAGGAATACGCTCTCCTCAGGCACTGATGCATATTTTGCACCTGTTGTTCATGCTGGCCACCAAACTGCTCAGAAGTCCTTGGAAGATACTGTCCCACACATCTCTCAAGGTAGTTTTCCGTTTTTGCACAGTTCAGGGAGGGGAACTTCGTGGACAAAAACTTCTGCCCAAGAGCATCCCAGTCATTCTGTATAGGGTTAAGGTCCAGGGAGTATGCAGTTCATTCCACTTGTTCAATTTCTTCACTTTCCAGTATGTCCAATTCGTAAGCGATCCTGTGAAGCTGGACATCGTTGTCCATAAACGAGAAGTCGGCACCTGCTGCACCCCTAAACAGAACAACACGGCCCAGAATAATCTCCCTGCAATACCACCGTGTCGTGCAACGGAACAACAATGTAATTACTTTACAATACCAGAAACAATGGCGTCAGAACTGGGATGAACTGTTAGCAATACCTAGACATCGAGCTAAACGTTGTGTACTGCAATTTCTTTATGTTGATATTGTAACTATGATGTAATAAAATAGTTTGAAAAAAATCACTCGATGTTCATCCAAAAACAATTATGAGTGACCTAGACATCGAATGACACATTATGATATACCTAGACGTGGGTAGCAAATCTTAAATGTAGCGGAATTAATGTGCATTGCATAGGATATTTTACTTAAATGATCTTATTAACCTACTATAATGTCTGCTGCACCCGTGATGTTAATATAAATAATTAACGTATGTATCAAAGTCTAGTCAAAGATAAAAATTAACCTAGACATCGAAGAACACAGTAAAGTGTACTTAGATATCAGAGTTAAATTATTATTATGTTTCAAAATACTCCACAAGTATATAATGCCACCATGAATGGATTCCGAGCAATTAATATAATTTCCTCTGAATGTTCAGTTGCACATAAAACCTTGCAAATAAGATTGTGTGTCTCGATGTAAAAGTATAAAAAAGTAATCGACTGCTTACTGTATTGCATCACAGAATGGTCGGATGTTCCAGTTGTATGGTATGAACACTGTTTAAAGAGTTCTCCTTAATACAAATTGTGTGGCCAATACTGCTGAAGTCCCCCGCTGGATTGGTCGTCGGTAAAGTGTCACGGCTATGTCAAAGGCTTTTTTTTAATTATTACTTTATCAGATTATTATTATTACAAAGCTGTTTTGATTAATACGTTAACAATTCTTAGTACTGTACAGTTGTGCCTTGCCTTACTTAAAGCCAAATTGCAATTTGTAGTACTGTAGTGCCATATGGTGGGCTTACGATGTAGAGTCCATTGTACTTCACATCGTAGTCTGTATTCAGCCGTGGTGTGACGATGAAGACTGTTGGTCGGTGTATTAATCTTATCTACATCTACGTGATTCTCTGCTATTCACACTAAAGTGCTTGGGAGAGGGTTCAATGAGCCACCTTCAGTGATGATCACTTCTCCCTATGTAGGTGGCTGCCAACAATGTTTTCGCAATCGGAGGAGGAAACTGGTGACTGAAATTTCATGAGAAGATCCCGTCGCAGCGAAAAATGCCATTGTTTTAATAATTGCCACTCCCATTCACGTATCATATCTGTGACACTATCTCCCCTATTTCGCGATAATACAAAACGAGCTGCCCTTCTTTGTACTTTTTCGATGTCATCCGTCAGTCCCACCTGATGCGGATCCCACACTGCACAGCAATACTCCAGAATAGGGCTGACAAGCGTGGTGTAAGCAGTCTCTTTGGTAGACCTGTTGCACCTCCTAAGTGCTCTGCTAATGAATCGCAGTCTTTGGTTTGCTCTACCCACAATATTTCCTATGTCATCTTTCCAATTTAGGTTATTTGTAATTGTAATCCCTAAGTATTTAGATGAATTATGTTTTGTATACTCTGCTATTTCAATCAGGACACGCCGGCATCCTGCGTGTTGCACGATATTTACACAAGCATTTATAATACTACGCGATACGAGTTGAGATTGAATGAATTGTAAAGGTAAAAGTATGTAACTTCCCCATATGTGTCTGGACGTGTCAAATGTATTCGGTTACACCTTATGTAACGTTATTACCCTGTGAAATGTGACTCTGTCCTTGTACATCCAGTCGTCTAAATGAACACTTTACTAGCGATCTTGGCTTTTTGGAGTTTTTCCGGTGTTCAGTTACAATTTCTTTCCCATCTACCTCAAAATTATTCTTTTCTTCCTTTTCAAAGGCCAACTACTCACACTACTTCATGTAGATTTCAGAGCATCTCAAATCATCTTCATCTTCTGCTACTACAGTACGGTCACATCCAAAATACAGGTGGATGTCTTGGCGTCTTGTACTGTCATTCTAGTAGCCTGGCAAAAACTGTGTCAAGTCTGCGGGATCGCTCCTAGATGCAGCTTACACAGCCTGCATCCCTGCAGCGGACACTTGCTCACACCGAATTCTTCTGTCCAACCACTTCCGATCCTCACTGTCTCTCTATCCGTCTTTATCGTCGCCTGTCCCACGTCACTTAGGGTCGCCCTTGCTCTTCTGGATCCTTCTCCTCCATAGTACTCTGTCCATTGCCTCTTCCGTCTTCCATCCTTTCCCCATTAGGTCCCCGGATATCTTATCCTTCCACCTCATCCTCGGTCTTCCTCTCCTCCTCGCTCCTTCAATCTTTATATCTTCAACTCTGTTTCCGATATACTCTTCCCCTTTCCTCTGTAAGTGTGCGTAGCACCTTAGTCTGCTCTCTTCTATCTTATTCCCCACGGGTCCCACTTTCACAGCTCCTCTAACAAATTCATTTCTACTTCTGTCCCTCCTTGTTACCCCACACATCCACCTCAGCATCCTCTTTTCCGCCACTTCCATCTTCCTTTCCTGGGCTACTGTGATTGGCCATGTCTCTGCCCCGTATATCATAGCAGGCCTTACCACCGACTTGTACACTTTCCCTTCCAACCCAGTGCTCACCTTGTCACACAACACTCCACTCATTTTCCTCCAGTTGTTCCAACCGCAATTTATTAGGTGTTGTATTTCGCTTTCCAGTCCTCCGTCCCTCTGTATGTGCGACCCCAGGTGTTTAAATTTACAGACCGATTTCAGCTCATCATCCTGGATCTTGGAAGACCTGATGTGCACATCCTTCAGTGCTAAATATTCTTATTTTGACATGCTAATTTTCATCCCTCTTTCTTCTAGTGCCTTCCTCCAATCCCCCAGCTTTTCGTCAAGTCTGTCGATGCTGTGCTCACAAAGAACCACATCATCCGCAAACATCATGTACCACGCCGCTTCCTTCTTCACATCTTTCACCAGCACTTGCATAATCAGGTCAAAGAGGTAGCGACTAAGCGCAGACCCTCGATGTAACCCTACTTCTACTGGAAACTCCTTTTTCATGGCCACACTACTTCTCACCTGCGTCATTGCTCCTCTCTACATTTCCTTCACTAACCTCACATACTTCGCTGCCACGCACTGCTCTCTCATGCTTTTCCACATTTCGCCCGTTGGGACTCTGTCATATGCTTTCTCCAAATCAATTAAAGCCATATGTAGCTCCCCGTGTCTCTCCACTATCCGCCTTAAAGCATGTATTGCATCAGTCTTTCCTCTTCCAGGCATGAACCCAAACTGTTCTTCACACACCACAGTCTCCTTCCGTAATCTTGCTTTTATAACTCTTCCCCAAATTTTCATTGTGTGTGCCATCAGTTTAATACCTCTATAGTTACTGCACTCCTGCCCATCACCTTTCCCTTAAATATTGGGGTCAGTACACTAGTTCTCCACTCGTCTGTCATCTCCTCCTGTCGCCAAATCTTCTTCATCAAATCCAAAAGGAATTCAATTCCCTGTTTACCGAGGCACTTCCATACCTCAACGGGGATCAGGTCTGGGCCAACCGCCTTCCCATTTTTCATCTTTTCAACTGCCCGTTGGACTTCATCTCTGTCTCTGTGTTATTCTGATACAATTTCGTAACAGCATTTAGCAATCTTCGGTTCAACTCCACTTCTTTCAACTTTCCCCACACTTTCTTTGTGGATACACTACCGTATGATATTCCTACGTCTCTGAACTTTGATTGCCTTTGGTCTCCTTTTCGGTCTCCTCACTGTACAGATTGGAACAACATGGGTGAGGCACTGCACACTTTTCTTACCAGTCTTCTCGATAGTTGCCGCGCTTTCGCGTTCTTCGCTAATTGGAACTGCGTTCTGTACAACTAGCCCGTAACTTTTCACTCCTTGTGTTCTATTCCTGGTATTGTCGTAATGCCTGTCAACACTTCATATATGGCTACGATTAAGTTGTTGTACGTGTTTGTTAGCGCGCGCGTGCGTGTGTATTGCCAGTCGGCGCCGCGTCTGCTGGGAAGAAAGGCAGCCGGGCCGCCACGGCTTCGTAACGCTGGACGTGCCGCCGCAGTCTGATCCCCTGATGTGGCCGATGCGGCTCGGACCGGCAGCTGGCCAGCTGTTTACGGAGAGCTGCGTGAGAAACGGCGTGTCGTACCGGCTGCGGCACCGCAAAGAAACTCCCGACACGGCCGTGCGTGGCGGCCAGCGCGCTGCTAGAGCGCTGCGCTGCCGGACGTCTGCCACACACAGCCGCGTTTCTGTCTCAAAAGAGCCGCGTGTGCGTATCTCTTACTGATAGAGGCAAAGGCCAAACGATTTATGCATCTTTTAATTGTGTCTGTTTGCAGCTAGGCATGTCTTTACTGTAGGAATTATGTCAAACTGTTTTTTTTTAATTCTTTATTTCAATAATAATTCCCGTGGAGGCCCGGGAAAAGAATAGGCCTCCGGTATGTTCTGCCAGTCTTAAAAGGCGACGAAAAGAACAAACCACTAATGGGGCTAACCCCCCTTTTAGTGTGATTAGTTGGTCCAGGACAGAACTAATGAAGCCTCGGACAAGCGCCGTCATGGTCGGGGACGACGCTTGAACCCTATGCCCGCCCACAATGGTAACGACACTGCTAGCCAACTGGAAAATCATTTAAATCCAAATAGAGGTGTTTTGCAGGATATGCTTCCTGCAACCACCCTAGAAGGAAAACAAAGACAGAGGATGAGATGGTCAGATGAAGTTAATCGACACCTCATGTTCTGTTATTACCAAGCAACAAACCTAGGAACCAGCACAATTGGATACAGATCACAAGTATACACAACATTTAATACCAGATACCCAGAATTAAAATTTTTAAAAGAACAACGACTAGCTGATCAGATCCATATAATAATCAAAAATAACAGGATACCCCAGTCAGAATTAGAAAACATCAAACAACAAGTACAACAAATACTGGAACAAAATAATGTGCAATCAGAAGAAGAAGAAGAAGAAGATAATACAGTAACGGACTCGCACATCCCAGAGCGAACAAAGAAAGAACAACACGCGTCAATTAAACAATCAGAGGAAAACGAAATCTTAAGACTGCCACCAGAATAAGTACAAATAGAACACGAAGTGACACACATGTTAGATATAGAAGAAAAATTTCAGCTGACATATATAGAATACAAAGACACATACAGACATTAGACCATTCTTGCATAGACCGGAAAATAACCCACAAGTCGAAACAACAATAAAAACTATCAACACAATCATACACAACAAAATAAATGAAAACATAACTATGGAAGAGTTACAACTACTGGTTTATATAGGAGCACTCACTACGCTAAATATACACCCTAGGCAGAGATCAGAACCAACCAACACACAGAAGAAACCCACAAAACCAGCATGGCAACACAGGCTACAGATCAGAATAGAACAACTGAGAAAAGACATTGGTTAGCTAACACAATTTACAAAACATCAAATGTCAGGAAAAAACGAAAAAGGTTAGGTGAAATCTCATAACAAGAAGCGATACAGCAAGTAGATGAAAAGAAGCTGAAATTACAAGCATTGGCCAAACGACTTAGAAGATACAAAAAAGTGAAAATAGAAGGAAACAAAACCAAACATTCAACACAAACCAAAAGAAATTTTACCAGACAATAGATAACACACACATTAAAATAGACAATCCAACAAACATAAGACATGGAACACTTCTGGAGCAACATATGGTCAAACCTGGTACAACATAACAGGCATGCTCGGTGGGTAGAAGCAGAAACAGACACAAACAAGATGATACCACAAATGCCTGAAGTGATAATTTTGCAACATGAAGTCACCAAAGCAATTAATTCTACTCACAATTGAAAAGCCCCTGGAAAAGATAAAATAGCAAATTTCTGGCCAAAGAAGTTCACCTCAACACATTCACATCTGTTGTTGTTGTTGTTGTTCTTGTCTTCAGTCCTGAGACTGGTTTGATGCAGCTCTCCATGCTACTCTATCCTGTGCAAGCTTCTGCATCTCCCAGTACCTACTGCAACCTACATCCTTCTGAATCTGCTTAGTGTACTCATCTCTCGGTCTCCCTCTACGAATTTTACCCTCCACGCTGCCCTCCAATGCTATATTTGTGATCCCTTGATGCCTCAAAACATGTCCTACCAACCGATCCCTTCAAGTCAAGTTGTGCCACAAACTTCTCTTCTCCCCAATTCTATTCAATACCTCCTCATTAGTTACGTGATCTATCCACCTTATCTTCAGCATTCTTCTGTAGCACCACATTTCGAAAGCTTCTATTCTCTTCTTGTCCAAACTAGTTATCGTCCATGTTTCACTTCCATACATGGCTACACTCCAAACAAATACTTTCAGAAACGACTTCCTGATACATAAATCTATATTCGATGTTAACAAATTTCTCTTCTTCAGAAACGCTTTCCTTGCCATTGCCAGTCTGCATTTTATATCCTCTCTACTTCGACCGTCATCAGTTATTTTACTTCCTAAATAGCAAAACTCCTTTACTACTTTAAGTGTCTCATTTCCTAATCTAATTCCCTCAGCATCACCCGATTTAATTTGACTACATTCCATTATCCTCGTTTTGCTTTTGTTAATGTTCATCTTATATCCTCCTTTCAAGACACTGTCCATTCCGTTCAGCTGCTCTTCCAAGTCCTTTGCCGTCTCTGACAGAATTACAATATCACCGGCGAACCTCAAAGTTTTTACTTCTTCTCCATGAATTTTAATACCTACTCCAAATTTTTCTTTTGTTTCCATTACTGCTTGCTCAATATACAGATTAAATAACATCGGGGAGAGGCTACAACCCTGTCTCACTCCTTTCCCAACCACTGCTTCCCTTTCATGCCCCTCGACTCTTATGACTGCCATCTGGTTTCTGTACAAATTGTAAATAGCCTTTCGCTCCCTGTATTTTACCCCTGCCACCTTTAGAATTTGAAAGAGATTATTCCAGTCAACATTGTCAAAAGCTTTCTCTAAGTCTACAAATGCTAGATACGTAGGTTTGCCTTTTCTTAATCTTTCTTCTAAGATAAGTCGTAAGGTCAGTATTGCCTCACGTGTTCCAACATTTCTACGGAATCCAAACTGATCCTCCCCGAGGTCCGCATCTACCAGTTTCTCCATTCGTCTGTAAATAATTCGCGTTAGTATTTTGCAGCTGTGACTTATTAAACTGATAGTTCGGTAATTTTCACATCTGTCGCACCTGTTTTTCTTTGGTATTGGAATTATTATATTCTTCTTGAAGTCTGAGGGTATTTCGCCTGTCTCATACATCTTGCTCACCAGCTGGTAGAGTTTTGTTATGACTGGTTCTCTCAAGGCCGTCAGTAGTTCTAATGAAATGTTGTCTACTCCGGGGGCCTTTTTTCGACTTAGGTCTTTCAGTGCTCTGTCAAACTCTTGACGCAGTATCGTATCTCCCATATCGTCTTCATCTACATCCTCTTCCATTTCCATAATATTGTCCTCAAGTACATCGCCCTTGTATAAACCTTCTATATACTCCTTCCACCTTTCTGCCTTCCCTTCTTTGCTTAGAACTGGGTTGCCATCTGAGCTCTTGATATTCATACACGTGGTTCTCTTCTCTCCAAAGGTCTCTTTAATTTTCCTGTAGGCAGTATCTATCTTACCCCTAGTGAGATAAGCTTCTACATCCTTACATTTGTCCTCTAGCCATCCCTGCTTAGCCATTTTGAACTTCCTGTCGATCTCATTTTTGAGACGCTTGTATTCCTTTTTGCGTGCTTCATTTATTGCGTTTTTATATTTTCTCCTTTCATCAATTAAATTCAATATTTCTTCTGTTACCTAAGGATTTCTAGCAGCCCTCGTCTTTGTACCTACTTTATCCTCTGCTGCCTTCACTACTTCATCCCTCAGAGCTACCCATTCTTCTTCTACTGTATTTCTTTCCCCTATTCCTGTCAATTGTTCCCTTATGCTCTCCCTGAAACTCTGTACAACCTCTGGTTCTTTCAGTTTATCCAGGTCCCATCTCCTTAATTTCCCACATGTTTGCAGTTTCTTCAGTTTTAATCTACAGGTCATAACCAATAGATTGTGGTCAGAGTCCACATCTGCCCCTGCAAATGTCTTACAACTTAAAACCTGGTTCCTAGATCTCTGTCTTACCATTATATAACCTATCTGATACCTTTTAGTATCTCCAGGGTTCTTCCACGTATACAACCTTCTTTCATGATTCTTAAACCAAGTGTTAGCTATGATTAAGTTGTGCTCTGTGCAAAATTCTACTACGCGGCTTCCTCTTTCATTTCTTAGCCGATATCCATATTCACCTACTATGTTTCCTTCTCTCCCTTTTCCTAAACTCGAATTCCAGTCACCCATTCCTATTAAATTTTCGTCTCCCTTCACTATCTGAATAATTTCTTTTATTTCATCATACATTTCTTCAATTTTTTCGTCATCTGCAGAGCTAGTTGGCATATAAACTTTTACTACTGCAGTAGGTGTGGGCTTCGTATCTATCTTGGCCATAATAATGCGTTCACTATGCTGTTTGTAGTAGCTTATCCGTATTCCTATTTTCCTATTCATTATTAAACCTACTCCTGCATTACCCCTATTTGATTTTGTGTTTATAACCCTGTAGTCACCTGACCAGAAGTCTTGTTCCTCCTGCCACCGAACTTCACTAATTTCCACAATATCTAAATTTAACCTATCCACTTCCCTTTTTAAATTTTCTAACCTACCTGCCCGATTAAGGGTATGACATTCCATGCTCCGATCCGTAGAACGCCGGTTTTCTTTGTCCTGATAACGACATCCTCTTGAATAGTCCCCGCCCGGAGATCCGAATGGGGGACTATTTTACCTCCGGAATATTTTACCCAATAGGACGCCATCATCATCTAATCATACAGTAAAGCTTCATGTCCTCGGGAAAAATTACGGCTGTAGTTTCCCCTTGCTTTCAGCCGTTCGCAGTACCAGCACAGCAAGGCCGTTTTGGTTAATGTTGCAAGGCCAGATCAGTCAATCATCCAGACTGTTGCCCCTGCAACTACTGAAAAGGCTGCTGCCCCTCTTCAGGAACCACACGTTTGTCTGGCCTCTCAACAGATACCCCTCCGTTGTGGTTGCACCTACGGTACGGCCATCTGTATCGCTGAGGCACGCAAGCCTCCCCACCAACGGCAAGGTCCATGGTTCGTGGGGAGGGGGGGGGGGGGGGGGGGAGGAGAGGGACATTCACATCTAACTAAATTATTTAACAGTTACATTGCAGACCCATACACATTCCCTGATACACTTACACATGGAATAACTTAAACGAAACCTAAAGATCAAGCAGACACAGCAAACCCAGCTAAATACCGCCCCATAACATGCCTACCAACAATCTACAAAATATTAACTTCAGCCATTACACAGAAATTAACACATACAACACAGAACAAAATTATAAACAAAGAACAAAATGGCTGCTGCAAGGAGCACGAGGTTGTAAAGAGCAACTGATAACACATACAGAGGTGACATATCAAGCTAAAACTAAACAAAGGTCGTTACACTACGCATACATTGATTACCGAAATGCTTTTGATATTGTACCCCACTCATGGTTACTACAAATATTGGAAATATACAAAGTAGATCCTAAATTGATACAGTTCCTAAACATAGTAATGAAGAATTGGAAAACCACACTTAATGTCCAAACAAATTCAAATAATATCACATCACAGCCAATACAGATTAAACGTGGAATATACCAAGGAGACTCATTCTGGTTCTGCCTTGCTCGGAACCCACTATCCAACATGCTAAATAATACAAATTATGGATACAATATTACTGTAACATACCCACACAAAATCACACATTTCCTATACATGGATGATCTGAAACTACTGGCAGCAACAAAGCAACAACTCAACCAATTACTAAAGATAACAGAAGTATTCAGCAATGATATAAATATGGCCTTCGGAACAGACAAATGTAAGAAAAATAACATAGGCAAGGGAAAACACACTAAACAAGAAGATTACATATTGTATAACCACAGCGACTGCATAGAAGCGATGGAAAAAACAGATGCCTATAAATATACCAATATTGACCTACTTATTTGGAGTAGTGAAATGGAGTAACACAGGCCAAGAAGCACTCAATACACTTACACGATCACAATGCCACAAATATAGAATACATCACATACATTCAGCCACAGAGAGATTCACATTAAGCAGAAAGGACGGAGGAAGGGGATTTATCGACATAAAAAAACCTACGTTATGGACAGGTAGACAATTTAAGAAAATTCCTTCTAGAACGAGCAGAAACTAGCAAAATACACAAAGCAAACACTCATATAAATACATCGGCTACACTATTGCAATTTCATAACCACTTCTACAACCCTTTAGATCAAATAACATCAACAGATACGAAGAAAGTAAATTGGAAAAAGAAAACACTACATGGTAAGCACCCGTATCATCTAACACAGCCACACATCGATCAAGACGCATCCAACACATGGCTAAGAAAAGGCAATATATACAGTGAGACGGGAGGATTCATGATTGCAATACAGGATCAAACAATAAACACCAGATATTACAGCAAGCATAATATTAAAGATCCCCATACCACAACAGATAAATGCAGACTTTGCAAACAACAAATAGAAACAGTAGATCACATCACAAGCGGATGTACAATACTAGCAAATACAGAATACTCCAGAAGACATGACAATGTAGCAAAAATAATACATCAACAGCTTGCCTTACAACATAAACTTATAAAACAACACGTTCCCACATACAAGTATGCACCTTAAAATGTACTGGAGAATGATGAATACAAGTTATACTGGAACAGAACCATTATAACAGATAAAACACCACCACATAACAAACCTGACATCATACTCACCAATAAAAAGAAGAAATTAACACAACTAATCGAAGTATCCATACCCAATACAACAAATATACAAAAGAAAACAGGAGAAAAAATTGAAAAATACATCCAACTGGCTGCGGAAGTCAAGGATATGTGGCATCAGGATAAAGTTGACATTATACCAATTATACTATCAACTACAGGAGTCATACCACACAATATCCACCAATACATCAATGCAATACAGCTACATCCAAACTTATATATACAACTACAGAAATCCGTAATTATTGATACATGTTGAATTACCCGAAAGTTCCTAAATTCAATATAACATATACCATACAGTTAAAAGGAATTCACGCTTGATCAAGGTCCGCGACACTTTCTACTTCTGACCAGACATAACGTCTGAGATACGAAAGAAATAATAATAATAATAATAATTATTATTATTATTATTATTATTATTATTATTATTATTATTATTATTTATTATACAAATTTACGCCACAAGGTTTTTCGGCCTTGGGAGACGGAATGGCATAACAGTACACACAACAAACTGCGTGTCATTAAGGAGACTACAAATGTGTGGAAGTCTTCCATGCGGGCCTCTCGCAGGGAATCAGTTGTCCTCTGCCGGCTCCGCATTGGCCACGCTTGTGCGACCCACGGCTCCCTCCTGCGCCCTGAAGATCCGCCCAGCGACGAAATCTTCGGTTACCGGACTCGTTGCCGCTCATTTTATCTGAACGCCTCATCGGCTGATTCAGTTCTACGTTTTATTCGTGAGGGTGAGTTTTATCATTTGATCTAAGTTTTAGCGCATGTCCTGTCGCTCTGTGCCCTCCACCCTAGTGCTTTTAGGGTGGAGGTTTTATTGTGTTGCAGAGTGGCTGGCTTTTTGCTTTTTATTCTCGTGGTCGGCCAGCCACTGTAATCTGCTTTCTTGTTTTACTCCCGTATTTTTCTAGCGTCTCTCTGTTGTTTTCTTGTCCTCTTCTGTTCCTTTTAGTGTTTTGCCTTTCCTTCGTTCTTGCGGTTTTTCATTTCTTTCCGTTTTGTGTTATATGTCTCGTCTGTTTTATTCTCACACTTGTGGCATTGTTTTATTAGGAACAAGGGGCCGATAACCTCGTAGTTTGGTCGCTTCCCTCCCCCCCCCCCCCCTCTTCAAAACCAACCAACCAACATTGCCAGTAGAACGTGACATAAAATGTACAACAGAGCAATAATTAAAAACTGAATTTAGAAAGTAGAGTCCGTACGCAAATTAAAACACAGAATTACGCACCTGATTACGAATCGGACTGATGCTGTGTGAAAATTAACACCTCGGCAACTCATAAATTAAATTTGGATGCCGGTGTCTTTCAGATAGCCTGTGAGCAAGCGATATTGACATTTATAAAAACTGGGGCACTGATGAGGAGGGGTAACATCTCGCCACCAGTTTCTTATTCAACACTGACTGTGCAGTTGCGAACTCGGATCGTGCCAATTTGATGCGGAGATGATCCGTTACTGCGGCTGAGTCCTTATCGCAGTGGCTGTAAGTGATCATCTTCAACTGATGGAGTAACACCTGTGCCCTGGCCTCATGCGACTGCTTGAAATCACATGTCGTCTACTCGTTCGTCGCTTCCTACTCCTACCATTCATTCTCCTGCATCTACCTTGTGCAACGATCCCCACAAAAGTAAGCTGAAGGATCAGTGGTATTAACACATGGAACGCTGTTGCATCGCCACGAGACTTCGTTCCCGGAATTGTTGCTTTGAGTAAGCTGAGCAGGCTGTTGTAGCTCAAAACACTTACATGACTTGCTAGCTAAACTTGATTCCAGCAACCCAGAGGGTGGATGAACCGAAACCAAACAACACTAAAATAATATTCATAAGAGACATTTCACTAAACTCATGAACTACGTGAACAGTGTCTCCTGCTCTAGTAGAACCTAAAATAAAAGACTCTAACATATCTTGACTCAACAGTCTCTCTCCCCATCCCCACCGTTTGTGAGTAAACCACCTGCAAACTTCATTACGCATAATCGACTTAAAATTGTCGGGAATGGATAATTGAAAACTCGGCGTTTTTCGCGGTGTCCTATATGGGGTCTGCAGACGCATCTTTTCCTACATATCGAAGAAAGAAACTTTCACCACGGTCGCTTGCGTACTCATTAGGTGAACGCTGTGCAACGAAACCGCTGCTGGCTATAGCTATCAAGTCATCACTTCGGAACAGAGAACCTGTGTTCGATACCCTGATGCATCTGCTATTTTTTTCTTTGAATTTTGTCCGCATAGAAACTGGTAGCAGTAATTGCTTAGTAAGGTAGGTAGGTAGCTGAATGCGTCATTTGCATGATGAATCGTAATGATGTAGAACGAGTCATTTTACTCACACACAACAGCTTAATTTATAAATATGATTACTGCTCAACAAACGTGAAGTTTTTGTATCTATTTAAAGTACCTACAAATGAGAGTTAGTAATTCCTACCCACCATCTTTTACTCATTACAGTAATAAAAACTTTTCTGTCGAATACGATTTGTCAAGGATAGGCCTTTTTATCTTGTTTTCAAAATTTACTTTGTTACCTGTCAGACATTTTACGTCCTGTTGAAGTTAGCAAAAAATTTTGTTGTTAAAATATTTTTTGCTGAAGTGGAGTAACGAACGTCATTTTTCCTTCCGGTATTGTAATAATTGTTGCTTTTGAACTGCTTAACTGTATTGTGAAGCAGTAGTCAGAATGCCAGACTCATTAAACAGTCGTTTACAAGGTGATTGAGGGTGTGCGGCACACACATTACTCTTACAGCAAGTTCCTGAAAAGTGCAGACTTCCTTTCTCAAAGGTGAGTTACCCCGGAAGTTCATTCCTTATGACGCTGTTGAATGACGATATGCAAACTATGTCAAATTGCTGACTCCCGGAGATCTTCAATGATGCTAATCGCAAATGTGGCAGAACTAAGTTGTTGTAGGAGTTCCAAAATGTGCATTCTCCAGTTTAACTTATAATAAAGACACGTAAGAATTTTGAAGTTTCCTCCATATTTGTTATTGTCTCACGACCGTTGGTGTAGTACCCCTAGACGCGCAGAACTGTATATGCCGTGTCTTTTTAAAATTTAGGGTGAGACCATTCGCAGAAGACCAGTCAATGGTACTTTTAAGGACACTGTTTACTATTTCTTCGGTTTCTGTATGTCTGCTTTGGTTTATTACAATACTAGCGGCATCTAGAAACAGAGCTGCTTCCGCTTGTATATTCGACGGAAGATAGTGTACATATTGAGGAACAATAATGGACCTCGGATAGAGCCTTGGGAATCTCATACACGGTTTCTGCCAAGTTTTTCTATTTTTTCCATGGCGCTCCGACTTGCGTCAGTAACATGCTGTTGAAAATTAACGTTATTATGGTCAGTGGTTCTCTTTCTACAGCGTTTAGAAACTGGTATTTTAATTATGGACACCCGATATATAGTGTTCCCGTTTTGCAGGGATCTAGAAACGCAAAGGTAAACGAAAAAAATAATTCTACCAGTTAGAATTAGCAGTGTCTTAACATGCGTACCGAATGCTTAAAGCGGTTTATAATAATTTAATATCCGTAAACGCGGACGTGGATGGCGCTGATAGCATTTCTGTTGTGCCCAGTGACGTCTTATCTCAGCACTCTGCGGTCCGAAATGTTTCAGGAGGAGCAGTGAAGGTTTAGGGAGCTTTGTGGGCCGGACTGTTTGGACGCGTGGTTTGCGACACACACAGGCGACACCGCACCACACGCCCGGCGCCTGTTACCGCCGGCCACGGAAGTGACGTAACCCGCGGGGGCGCCCGTCTCTTGTTACCTCACACGCCGTGACGCAATCGCTGGGAGGGGAGGGCCGAATCAGCTTCACGACTCCGTCTCGCTCAGACACCCACGACAATGCCGTGTCTGTGTACAACAATGGAAGGGAAACACAAGCTTCGGCAACAGGAGGGAACCACTTTGTCTGTAGGAGCAGCTAGGGACTCTGCGAGAAATTTTAGCGTCCACGCTAGTAATTTGGGGCAAATTGAGGAAAAATAACGAAGCAAATTATTCGTTCGTAGATTTGAACAAAGCTTGAGACAATGTAAACTTTTTTTAAAAAAATTCATATACAGAGTCCTGTTAGCTACAGACTTACAGTGATACAGTAGCATAATTCACACCCTTCACGAAGAGGAGGCTGGCGTGACGCAGGGTTATCTCACTGATATCAACGACGTTTAATTTGCATGTTCAGGGGTCGGTGAGGGAAGTGGAGTCCCACCTGGATGTGGCAGTGGTTCGTCGCGGACAGAAAATCACCACGCTGCAGTTATCTGGTAACATGGCGGCGGTCACCACAACTCCACAACTACTGAGACGCCACTGTCTACAACACATCAAGTGGTCTAACCGATGACGGTAGCATGAACACATCTACATTACGTTATTGCTCTGCTATTCACAATAAAGTGCCTGGCCGAGGTTCATTGTACCACCTTCAAGTTGTCTCTCTACCGTTCCACTCTCGAACGGCACGCACGAGCCCTGATTTCTCTTATTTCATTGTGATGATCATTTGTATGTAGGTGGGTGCCAACAGAATGTTTTTGCAATCGGAGGAGAAAACTGGTGATTGAAATTTCATGAGAAGATCCCGTCGCAAAGAAAAACGCCTTTGTTTTAATGATTGCTACTCCAATTCACGTATCATGTCTGTGACACTATCTCCCCTATTTATCGATAGTACAAAACGAGCTGCCATTCTTTGTACTTTTTCGATGTCACCCGTCAGTCCTACCTGATGCGGATCCCACACCGCACAGCAATACTCCAGAATAGGGCGGACAAGCGTGGAGTAAGCAGTCTCTTTGGTAGACCTATTAAACCTTCTTTCTGCCAATGTATCGCAGTCTTTGTTTTGCTCTATCCAACACGTACCAAACAAACTGGCCAGGTATGACCAAGGGTCGAACAGTGAGGGTTCCGTATAAACCTAATTATATATGACACCTCGTCCATTCCAAAGATTGAGGGTTTCGACGATTTTTGCCCGTTATCGACGTTGATACTGCCAGGATATAGGTCCAAGGGATGCAAAGATTTTCCAGGATGTTTTAATTACAAGCTTCTCGTCGGCTAACAAATGACAGAAGAAATATTTTTTCATGCGATATCATTACAAATCAGCAATTTTCGGATTTTTTCCCCTCTACTCCTATTGTGAAACCTTCCTGCTTGCCGAATTTCGCGATTCTATGTCAGCGAGAAGCACCATATAGGTTTTCACTAGCGAGTTCGTGGGTATCAAAATGTGACATAAACGGATGTATATTTTATTTGCATTGACTTAACTCAAATTATTACACCTCCAAGGGATTGGAGAAGACAGTATGTGTCATAAATTTCGACTTCGTAAGCCAGCAGTTCCTGAGTAAAAGTGGTTCGAAAAGCGGGACAGAAAGACAGAAAAGTGGTCCTGAGAGAGGATTCCGTACCTCAGTCGGTAAAAAAGGAACCAACAAAGCTTCCATAATCGTGTGCCCGACTCGTACACATAGAGGATGGTCAAATGTTAAACTTACAGTAAAAGTCGTGAAGGCGTGGACAAACTTTGCCCTGTGGACAGCAGAAACCACTGAAAGACCTGAATCGAGACAACACCCCTGTAGCAAGACGACATTCCCTTTGAAATATCGATTTCTTTGAGAGATCCAGCCGTGACGTAATTATTATCTCTGGCATGTGCGCCAGATGAATTACCCTTAGATTTTAGGAAAAACGTAATAATTTCAAATGCAAAGAAGGCAAATGCTGACAGGTGCAAATACTACCGAGCCATCAATTTCGTAATCCGCGGGTGAAAAATACTGACACGAATTATTTATAGAATGCCGGCCTGGGTGCCGGAGAAACGAAGGAACACGCGAGGAAATATTGGCACCTCGACCTACGTTAGGAGACACGACGACGAAAGGCGAACCCAAGTTCATAAAGTTTCAAGATTCAGACAATAACAACATGTTGACTAGAGTCACTGTTAGAACTATGAAGGTAGCAAGGAAAAAAGATAGCGAAAAGTCACCTGCAACTTGTGCGGTATCCAAACCAGTTTTATGAGCGTAGGACGACGTGAAAGGGGAGCAGCAGTTGGGAACGAAATCAGATAGAGTAAATTGAAGGTGGAGAGGAGAATAAAGGAAAGCAAAGGGGAAGGATCACAGCTGTCAGCTGCAATGGGACTTTACGCGGAATCGGCGGCGATTAGTAAAAATGTGTGCCGGACCGGGAATCGAACCCAGGATCTCCCACGTGTCCGAAAGAGCAGACACCATGCAGTCATAAACATCTCCAATGTTATTCAGTCTTTACGTTGAGCAAGCAGAAACGAGCATCAAGGAGAAAAATGAAAACTGAATTTAAATTCAGTGAGAAGAAATTAAAAATTTCAGGCTTGCCCACTAGACTAATTGTATCATAGATGCTGTGACCAGATGAAACTACTTTCGTCCATCAGTACCTGTGGGTTCCTTGATTCCTCAGTGAGGTGGGACATAGGAACTGCAGCACAGGAATTATTACACAGATCAAAAGAAGTTTTGCGTGTCGTCCGTTCTGCGAGTTCCGGAGCCTGTACAGAAAATTGGAATACAGTTCAACATAAACATCATTTCCGCCCTTTTTATTGCTTATGAAAACAACACACTGCACGTTGTACCACCATACTGCGAGATCTTCAGAGGTGGTGGTCCAGATTGCTGTACACACCGGTACCTCTAATAAACAGTAGCACGTCCTCTTGCACTGATGCATGCCTGTATTCGTCGTGGCATACTATCCACAAGTTGATCAAGGCACTGTTGGTCCAGATTGTCCCACTCCTCAACGGCGATTCGGCGTAGATCCTTCGGACTGGTTGGTGGGTCATGTCCTCCATAAACAGCTATTTTCAATCTATCCCAGGCATGTCCAGTAGGATTCATGTCTGCAGAACATGCTGGCCACTAGCCGAGCGATGTCGTTCTCCTGAAAGAAGTCATCCACAAGGTGTGCACGAGGGGGGCGCGAACTGTGGTCCACGGAGACGAATGCCTCGGCAGTATGCTGCCGATATGGTTCTTTATCGGTCGGAGGATGGCATCCAAGCATCGTACAGCCGTTATGGCGGCTTCCACGACCACCAACGGCGTACGTCGGCTCCACATAACGCCACCCCAGAACAGCAGGGAACCTCCGCCTTGCTGCACTCGCTGGACAGTGTGTCTAAGGCGTTCAACCTGACCCGGTTGCCTCCAAACACGTCTTCCACGATTGTCTGGTTGAAGGCATATGCGACACTGATCGGTGAAGAGAAGGGCAATCCTTAGCGGTCCATTCGGCCCATCTGCATCGCGTCGTGGTTGCAAAGATGGACCTCGCCATGGACGTCGGGATTGAAGCTGTGCATCGAGCAGCCTGTTGTGCACAGTCTCAGTCGTAACACTGCGTCCTGTGGCTGCACCAAAACCATTATTCCACATGATGGCGTTGCTGTCAGGGTTCCTCCGAGCCATAATCCCTAGGTAGCGGTCATCCACTGCAGTAGTAGCCCTTTGAAGTCCTGAGCGAGGCATGTCATCGATAGTTTCTGTCTCTCTGTATCTCCTCCATGTCCGAACAACATGGCTTTGGTTCTCTCTGAGACGTCTGGACACATCCCTTGTTGAGAGCCCTTCCTGGCACAAAGTAACAATGCGGACGCGATCGAACCGCGGTATTCACGGTCTTTGCATGGTTGAACTACAGACAACACGAGCCGTGTACCTCCTTCCTGGTGGAATGACTGGAAATGATCGGCTGTCGGATCCCTTCCGCCTAATAGGCACTGCTCATGTATCGCTGTTTACATCTTTGGGCTGCTTTAGTGACATCTCTGAACAGAGGGACTGTGTCTGTGATACAATATCCACAGTCAACGTCTATTTTCAGGAATTCTGGGAATCAGGGTGATGCAATTTTTTTGTGTGTGTACTTCATTTTATTACATCCATCAGTAGAAGATTGACACACCACAGTGCTTGATAGTGTACAACTGTCACTGAATATGAAAGATTCACTGGGTGACAACCTGTTCTTTTGAGGTACAATGTTTGACATTTACAACAGTAGTTCATCAGAAACTTCAACGGTTCGTTGGTCCTAAGCTTTGATGCTGACTCCTTCAGATGAGGTCACGAACTGCGGCAAAGTACTTGCTCTGTCTATACTGACCTCCAGTGCGAGGCGTGGTCTCATATGTCGTTGCAGACTGCAGCGATGCGTGTTGCCGACTCTATCACAAGAGACACCAAAAGAACTTGGAAGAACGGTTGAACGCAGTGGATAGTGTCTTGGAAAGAGACTATAAAATGAACATCGACAATAGAAAAAGAATGGTAGTGGAATGGAACTGAGCAAATCAGGCGACAATGGTATAATTACGTTATGAAGCGAGGTATTAAAAGTAGTAGACGGGTTGTCCTTGTCCTGTTTGAGCAGCAAAGTAACTGATCATAATCGAACAACAGTTCGACTACAGCAAGAAAAGAATTTCTGAGAAAAGGGGAGATTTGTTTACGTGGAAAAACAGTGTGTTAGTAAGTATTCTGTGAAAGTGTTTGTTGGGAGTGTAGCACATTACGGAAGTGGAGTGGGGGCTACCATCAGTTCGGACAGGATGAGAAATTTTTGGAATGTGGTGTTACACAAGAATGAAGGTCAGAGGGGTATACTGCGTAACTCATGGGCTGGGACTCAATGGATTTGGAGGGAGGGGAAAGATGCGTACGTCACAAGTTGCCGAAAAGAAGGGATCTTTTGATATGACACATCAGGATATCGTTAATTTAGAGTGGAATTTGGGAAAGAGGGGATTCAGAATTTCAGAGAGAACGAGTCTTGCATACTCTTGCATAGTATAGAATAGCGCGGAGAACTGCTTGAATCCAGTCTCGGACTCAAAGCCACTACGGGTAGCAGAACAGATAATGAAGAAAGAAGCAAGAATGACCTAGCGTCAAGGCTTGAACGATTCAGTCTGTACAAACGAACGTCTGGTAACATCCAGAAATAAAAACCTCGAGACCAGGCACTTACGAGGCAACACAGCTGTGTGTGGGTGGGAAACGTGCGCAGTGGCGGAGGACGGAAATGAGACGATTAGAAAGCCTAAGAGTGTGAAGTTAAACGAGAGTGTTAAAGGTGGTATGGATTGATGTACGGGGTGTTCAAAAAGTCTCTCCGCAGTACCGTGTGATTGTTAGCCGCGCGTTCTGTATGATTGTTCGCCTGCCTGGGTTACTTCCCTTCAAGTGGACTCTCCCAACATTCCACCGTTGGTGTGTGTCGTTACGTGTTGACATCAACGTTTACGTTCAGTTCCTTTATTCGTTTGTTTCGTTTTTGTCACTGTTAAAATGCTAACCATTGCATAACGTGTTTTTAGTCGAACAAGTGTTCAAAGCTGGCGGTAAATACACAATTTCAGTTTGTAAAACGTTTAATTCAGTTTTCCCGGAGACAACACTCCCACATCGCGATACTGTACGAGATTTGATTTGCAAATTTCAAAGTGCGGGTTCAGTGACAGAGGCACCGAGAAGTGGTCGTCCTAGCGTTTTGCCAGAGTATAAACTAGTCGATATTTCCGATAAAATGTCCATGAGTCAGTAAGAAAACTTGCCCAGGAAATCGATGTTAATGTCGGAATGGCCCACACAGCTGTCAGGAAAAAATTAGAACTTTTCCCATACAAAGTGACAGTCGTGCAAGGACTGAAAAATACTGATCATGGCAAGAGACTGCGTTATTGTCAATGGTTCAAAAATTTCGTTCAACAAAATGGAAGGGATATTCGCAATGGAACGTTTTTCACTGATGGGGCGTGGTTTCATTTATCCGGGTACATGAACTCGCAAAATTCTCGTATGTGGAGTACTGCAAGTCCGTTATGTATTCATGAGGAACCACTTTTTTTCCTGTGAAAACAGGTGTTTGGATTGCAATTTGTAGACGTCGCATTGTGGGTCCCATATTTTTCGACGAAACAATAAATGCACAACGATACTGCAGCGATATTCTGTACCCAATCATAGGAGAACTCGTGTTAAGTGAAATACTGAACGGTTATTTTCAACAAGATGGTGCAACCACCCACACAGCTCGCGTTTCAATGTCACTGCTTGCTCATGTTTTTGGTGATCACAGGGACTTTGACGAATTGAATTGTGGGGGAGGGGGGGGAGGGGGGCAGACACTTTTAGCATTTACTGTGAAAATTTGTAAGTAAAGACGAATATTCAATTTCACTGAGTTTCATTTCGGTTCATTCACTGCGGCATACGGCAGGCGCGGCTAACAGTCATACGGCACTGCGGAGAGACTTTTTGAACACCCCATATTTAGGACGAAACATCTGCAACCAGTCAGTTAGAAAAAAATGACTTCTAAAGAATAATGGAAAGGAAGAGAGAGAATGTGGCACACAGTTTAGGACACGACTCGTTGCTGTGCAGTATCGTTGAAGGGGAAAGAATGCCAGGGGTAATCACGGGTATGAGTAGGGTACGTCAGAAGGAAGGTATGACACGGGGTGCGACGCAGAAGTCGTGCAAAAGTAGCGCATACTAAAGGCTGATGGCCGGAACAACTGCTCTCACGAGGAAAGTAATTGTTAGGGGATGATTTTCTGTGATCCATGCTCAGTGTCAAACTTCCCATAATTCTCAAGAGACGAATCTTCTGAACGGAGCAACACTGACGAGTCTACGCAGGTGCCAGCTTCGTGGTTTTCTGTCCACTAAACCGACTGCAGTCAGCACGTATCTAGTAACGCAGGCTGTATAACGTAAGAACCCTAGACCAGAAACAGCACGAGGAATATCTTTCAATCCAAGCACACGATACAAATTTTGGTTCATAGCTGCGTCGTTATCAGGAGAAAGAAAACTGGCATTCTACGGATCGGAGCGTGGAATGTCAGATCCCTTAATCGGGCAGGTAGGTTAGAAAATTTAAAAAGGGAAATGGATAGGTTAAAGTTAGATATAGTGGGAATTAGTGAGGTTCGGTGGCAGGAGGAACAAGACTTCTGGTCAGGTGACTACAGGGTTATAAACACAAAATCAAATAGGGGTAATGCAGGAGTAGGTTTAATAATGAATAGGAAAATAGGAATGCGGGTAAGCTACTACAAACAGCATAGTGAACGCATTATTGTGGCCAAGATAGATACGAAGCCCACACCTACTACAGTAGTACAAGTTTATATGCCAACTAGCTCTGCAGATGAAGAAGAAATTGAAGAAATGTACGATGAAATAAAAGAAATTATTCAGATAGTGAAGGGAGACGAAAATTTAATAGTAATGAGTGACTGGAATTCGAGTGTAGGAAAAGGGAGAGAAGGAAACATAGTAGGTGAATATGGATTGGGGCTAAGAAATGAAAGAGGAAGCCGCCTTGTAGAATTTTGCACAGAGCACAACTTAATCATAGCTAACACTTGGTTTAAGAATCATGAAAGAAGGTTGTATACGTGGAAGAACCCTGGAGATACTAAAAGGTATCAGATAGGTTATATAATGGTAAGACAGAGATCTAGGAACCAGGTTTTAAGTTGTAAGACATTTCCAGGGGCAGATGTGGACTCTGACCACAATCTATTGGTTATGACCTGTAGATTAAAACTGAAGAAACTGCAAAAATGTGAGAAATTAAGGAGATGGGACCTGGATAAACTGAAAGAACCAGAGGTTGTACAGAGTTTCAGAGAGAGCATAAGGGAACAATTGACAGGAATAGGGGAAAGAAATACAGTAGAAGAAGAATGGGTAGCTCTGAGGGATGAAGTAGTGAAGGCAGCAGAGGATAAAGTAGGTACAAAGACGAGGGCTGCTAGAAATCCTTGGGTAACAGAAGAAATATTGAATTTAATTGATGAAAGGAGAAAATATAAAAATGCAGTAAATGAAGCAGGCAAAAAGGAATACAAACGTCTCAAAAATGAGATCGACAGGAAGTGCAAAATGGCTAAACAGGGATGGCTAGAGGACCAATGTAAGGATGTAGAAGCTTATCTCACTAGGGGTAAGATAGATACTGCCTACAGGAAAATTAAAGAGACCTTTGGAGAGAAGAGAACCACGTGTATGAATATCAAGAGCTCAGATGGCAGCCCAGTTCTAAGCAAAGAAGGGAAGGCAGAAAGGTGGAAGGAGTATACAGGGTGATTCAAAAATGCATGTAAATATTTTAAGGGTGTATTTGTGAGGTAAATATAAGACAAAAATGTTATATACAATTTTTGCTATACTTGGCTTATTACAGAGTTATGAACAAAACATGATAATACATTCAATACAACGTAAAGTATTTACTTCCCAGAGTTCACAGTTTAATTACAGTGCATTTGGACTAAAAACGCAAACTGGTAAATAAACGTAACAAACTGAAACAATTCCTCGCGAATACTGTATTACTTTAGTTCCTGTTGATTGAACTAAATCAATGCAAAATAACTAAGGAAAATACGTGAAGAATTTACAGACTGTACTGTACTGTATTTGCACAAATCTTAATGCAATGCATGTTCAAAATGCTGTCCCTGAACTTGCAGACAGACCCGTGCTCGTCGCCGCAATGATCTCTGCACATTACACAGTCCGTTCAACTCTCCACGAATAATTTCACAACCACCTTCAATTCTTTGTTGTAGCACTTCTCTGTTCGGTACTGCAGAAGAATACACCAATGTCTTTAGTCGGCCCCATAAATAAAAGTCTAAAGGGTTCAGGTCAGGTGATCTGGCTGGCCAAGCAATTGGTCCTCCGCGACCTATCCATCGATGTGGATACACATCATTGAGGTACGCCCTTACGTTGCGGCTGTAATGGGCAGGAGCACCATCGTGCATAAACCACAAGGTGGCTCGTGTTGCAAGAGGGACATCCTGCAACAATCCAGGCAATTCCCCCTCCAAAAATTCGCGGTAAGCGTGCCCAGTCAGCCTTGGAGGTAGAACATGAGGTCCGAGTAAGTCATTCCCCACAATACCACACCAAATGTTTATGGAGAATTGATGTTGATATCCACGCACAATTCTCGCGCCAGGATTCTCGACAGCCCACTGGTGCATATTATGCGAATTGATTACACCCGCACGAGTAAACATGGCCTCATCTGTGAATAATATCCGCCGAATGAACATTGGATCATTCAAATGACGCTCTTGTAACCACTGGCAGAATTGCTGACGACGAGGATAGTCTGCAGGTGTCAATTCGTGCACTTTGTGCAGGTGAAATGGATGCAACTGTTGTCTCCGAAGCAGCCGCCGTACAGTAGATTGTGGAAGTCGTACAGCTGCACTAATTTGTCTCGTACTGATGGCTGGATCTTGGTCTACCAGGTCCAAAACATGTTCCTCGACGTTCACTGCATGCTCAAGTGGTCGACCTGAATGTGGCCCAGGACGAATGCCATACTCCCGTATACGTCTGTCCACAGATACAAACGTCTGATGACTTGGTAACCGTCGTCTTGGAAACAGCTCACTGTACCTTCGTCTTGCTGCAAGTGCGTTTCCATCTGCTGCACCATGCACAAGGTGCATATCAGCATACTCACTGTTTGAGTACATCATGTGCACGAAACCTGTAGCCTTCCGACGATGAATGAACGACAGGAAGTACGTTTCCGTTACCAACAACATCAGCGCCATCTTCTGTACAGTAGGAGTAAACAGCAATTGCAAACACAAACAAACACTATTCATGCAGTTTCGAATCAACTGTTGGGAGATACGTATGTGCATTACGTACCAGAATATGGCATCCTGCTGCTTGCACTGACGTCGTTTTGATACGGACATGACTTTCGTATTTTAACGATAACTCTGGAATTAAACGTTTATGGAAAAACATTTATAGAACATTTTTGTCTTATATTTACCTCACAAATACACCCTTAAAATATTTACATGCATTTCTGAATCACCCTGTATAGAAGGCTTATACAAGGGCGATGTACTTGAGGATAATATTATGGAAATAGAAGAGGATGTAGATGAAGACGAAATGGGAGATACGATACTGCGTCAAGAGTTTGACAGAGCACTGAAAGACCTGAGTCGAAACAAGGCCCCCGGAGTAGACAACATTCCATTAGAACTACTGACGGCCTTGGGAGAGCCAGTCATGACAAAACTCTACCAGCTGGTGAGCAAGATGTATGAGACAGGCGAAATACCCTCAGACTTCAAGAAGAATATAATAATTCCAATCCCAAAGAAAGCAGATGCTGACAGATGTGAAAATGACCGAACTATCAGTTTAATAAGCCACGGCTGCAAAATACTAACGCGAATTCTTTACAGACGAATGGAAAAACTGGTAGATGCAGACCTCGGGGAGGATCAGTTTGGATTCCGTCGAAATGTTGGAACACGTGAGGCAATACTGACCTTACGACTTATCTTAGAAGAAAGATTGAGAAAAGGCAAACCTACGTTTCTAGCATTTGTAGACTTAGAGAAAGCTTTTGACAATGTTGACTGGAATACTCTTTTTCAAATTCTAAAGGTGGCAGGGGTAAAATACAGGGAGCGAAAGGCTATTTATAATTTGTACAGAAACCAGATGGCAATCATAAGTGTCGAGGGGCATGAAAGGGAAGCAGTGGTTGGGAAAGGAGTGAGACAGGGTTGTAGCCTCTCCCCGATGTTATTCAATCTGTATATTGAGCAAGCAGTAAAGGAAACAAAAGAAAAATTTGGAGTAGGTATTAAAATTCATGGAGACGAAGTAAAAACTTTGAGGTTCGCCGATGACATTGTAATTCTGTCAGAGACGGCAAAGGACTTGGAAGAGCAGTTGAACGGAATGGACAGTGTCTTGAAAGGAGGATATAAGATGAACATTAACAAAAGCAAAACGAGGATAATGGAATGTAGTCAAATTAAATCGGGTGATGCTGAGGGAATTAGATTAGGAAATGAGACACTTAAAGTAGTAAAGGAGTTTTGCTATTTAGGAAGTAAAATAACTGATGACGGTCGAAGTAGAGAGGATATAAAATGCAGACTGGCAATGGCAAGGAAAGCGTTTCTGAAGAAGAGAAATTTGTTAACATCGAATATAGATTTATGTATCAGGAAGTCGTTTCTGAAAGTATTTGTTTGGAGTGTAGCCATGTATGGAAGTGAAACATGGACGATAACTAGCTTGGACAAGAAGAGAATAGAAGCTTTCGAAATGTGGTGCTACAGAAGAATACTGAAGATAAGGTGGATAGATCACGTAACTAATGAGGAGGTATTGAATAGGATTGGGGAGAAGAGAAGTTTGTGGCACAACTTGACTAGAAGAAGGGATCGGTTGGTAGGACATGTTTTGAGGCATCAAGGGATCACAAATTTAGCATTGGAGGGCAGCGTGCAGGGTAAAAATCGTAGAGGGAGACCGAGAGATGAGTACACTAAGCAGATTCAGAAGGATGTAGGTTGCAGTAGGTACTGGGAGATGAAGCAGCTTGCACAGGATAGAGTAGCATGGAGAGCTGCATCAAACCAGTCTCAGGACTGAAGACAACAACAACAACAGCTGCGTACTTCCGATCATATTCCTATATGCCACTTTTACTAATCGTTGCTAAACTACGTTTGAAGTAGTTTATGGCCAACAATAGAAAAGTTCGTCATTCTGTTTCTTACCAAAAACTGTGATCCTGCATAAAGTGAAACTTGGGAGTGTGTTGATGTTTGTTGTCTGTCAGCTTCCCTTATAGCTTGGATACACGGACGGCTGTCGCGCTTGCTTTGTTTTTCAGATGACGCGCAATATCATCTGCGACACTGCACGTCTGCAGTACATCTCTGCGCCGGCCGTTGCACACGAATGCTGGCCGCAGGAACAGTCAGTCCGCATCGACTAATCTTTAAGCGAGCCAAGGCCGAGAGATCTAGATCGCCAAGAATAATCTTACGAGGCAGCTGATGTTATAATACGGTTTCTGATAGATTATCTCCGAAAGACTTAACAGTAAGGTAATAAATAATTTTCTTTGCCTCAATTGCGTGCTAGCGTTTCTTTGCACACGATCATAGCAATTTAGTATCAAACACAAAAGTTACCCTTCTTCGTAGTTTAAGAACATTAGCTTCAATTCAAGAAAGATTAACTCCACTGATGCAACCTTCTGTAATTTGTGATGAACGTATATATTTTGCAATAATTCTTTGAACATGACACTGTTGAACGAACAACTTTAAAGTATTTTCAGAGTTTGTCATTTATTTGCTGTTTTGACAATAATGCAGAATAATTTTGTAATGTGACTTGTCTTAATTGGGAAATACACCTTTTAAAGGGATCAAAATTAACGAAATTTACCATTCCATCACCTATTTCCCAATCTTCGTCGATCACTGTATAAAGTTTCGCTAATGCAATTTAAAAGGGAGACACATTACGTGGACTCGCTACACACGGAATTCACCTATAGTTAGTTTACGGCTCACTAAATGAGACGCGCCTTTTTAGTAGCTTTCAATAGCAGCAGCAATTTCCACAGAGCAATTGCCCGAACGCTATTCACTGACACAGGTAAGGCAAAAGAGAAAAAGAAAAAAATACATTTGACGTATCAAACGACTTCCTTTCATACGACCAGAAGTGTGTTAAGTTTTTTCATATGTCTTGTCAGCGAAGTAAAGAAGTACGAAACTGTTACTATTTTTTAAGGAACTTGGGTAGAATTTGGTTTTCCTTATTAGGCAACTCTGTACACTTTCTTGGAAATAACGCAGTCAGATTCACTTCTGTTCGATTGAACGTTTTGCAATAGACGCGACTTCTCAAACAGCCTTTCAGACAGTGCAAGCAAAGCATCTGCCAATGCAAAATCGATGAACAGAAACCATCAGTAAATCTATATTTTTTTTTTTTTTTTTTTTTTTTTTTTTTTTTTTTTTTTACAAGGAAACTTTCGATACGATTCCTCATTCCGAATTACTCTGGCTTGTGAAGAGGGCGACGCAGCGCTCCTAGTGATGAGTACGTGACGTCACCCCGCCCACAAGGTAGTTTCCGTCCTGCCTGCCACGATGACTAATCACGTTAGTAGTGACTGTTTATTATTGGCAATCCGGCTTCAAAAAAATTTCTTTAGCTTCCTCTCAGTACAAAATGTTTCTTCTTCTTTTAGATTCAGACAAATCCTAAAACAAGGCTCTAAAACTACTAAATCCAACCATCAGTAATTTTAACGACATTAATGAATCACCCTACGTTCGCCAGTCTCAGTGTAGACAATATTCACTGAATAATATATCGACTAGGAGCGACTGGTACACCTCTGAGCTGTTAACACTGTATATTTTAGATATTTCCTTTATTAATGTTAATAATTCGCGAAGTTGAAACATTGTACATTGCTCTCAATCCTTAAAATTTTGAATTTGTGGTGGTGATCCACAACCTCCAGATGCTTAATAAACGTTAACATGGTCCGTAGTAGGCTTTTAGTGATTATATTTAATCGTGCGATTAGCTAATGTCGAATACTTGTCATTGTCAAGAAATCAGTTAATCTCACGACTAAATGAAAATCACGTTACAGCCTACTACGGGCCATGTTTACGTTTATTAATACTCATAATCGTGTTCGTTTCACCTGACTGCGCGACTTCAGACCGGGAAACCGGTTGAGTATGAATAGAACAATTTATCCAGCTGTCAGCGGATGTTGCGTAACTGACGGAAAAATGTGTGAGATTAAAGTGTGTGTGTGTGTGTGTGTGTGTGTGTGTGTGTGTGTGTGTGTGTGTGTGTGTGTGTGACCGGCGCTGCAAATAAAAACAATTTTCGCGTTTGCCACCAACCAACCTTTCTTTAGCGTCCGAAGCCGGTTCTCTGTGGATGAATACACACAGAGGTGACAAAAGTCGAGGATATCTTCTTCATCCCGGCGGAGTGCAGCAACTCGAGGTGGCACGGACTCAACAAGCCGTTGGACCAGCCATGCAGAAATGTTGAGCCATGCTGCCTCTATAACCGGTGCAGGATTTTGTGCAAAAATTGACCTCTCGATTCTACGCTACTGCCCATTAAAATTGCTACATCACTAAGATGACCTGCTACAGACACGAAAAATAACCGACAGGAAGAAGATGCTGTGATATGCAAATGATTAGCTTTTCAGAGCTTTCACACAAGGTTGGCGCCGGTGGCGACGCCTACAGTGTGCTGACATGAGGAAAGTTTCAAACCGATATCTCATACACAAACACCAGTTGATCTGCGTTGCCTCGTGAAACGTTGTTGTGATGCCTCGTGTAAGGAGGAGAAATGCGTACCATCACGTTTCCGACTTTGGTAAAGGTCGGATTGTAGCCTATTGCGTTTGCTGTTTATCGTATCGCAACATTGCTCCTCGCGTTGGTCGCAGAGGTCTCGAGGTCGAGTCTCGGTACGGCACACAGCTTTAATCTGTCAGAAAGTTTGGTATCGGTGGTAATTCCATTCTAGTAAGTAACCTGTTTAGTATTTCAGCTGTTAATACACTACGTGCTATTAAAATTGCTACACTACGAAGATGACGTGATACTCACGCGAAATTTAACCGTCAGGAAGAAGATGGTGTGATATGCAAGTGATCAGCTTTTCAGAGCATTTACACGAGGTTCGCGCCGGTGGCGACACCTACAACGTGCTGACATGAGAAATGTTTCCAACCGATTTCCCATACACAAACAGCAGTTGATCGATGTTGCCTGGTGGAACGTTGTCGTGATGCCTCGTGTAACGAGGAGAAATGCGTGCCATCACGTTCCGACTTTGGTAAAGGTCGGATTGTAGCCTATTGCGTTTGCTGTTTATCGTATCGCAACATTGCTCCTCGCGTTGGTCGCAGAGGTCTCGAGGTCGAGTCTCGGTACGGCACACAGTTTTAATCTGTCAGAAAGTTTGGTATCGGTGGTAATTCCATTCTAGTAAGTAACCTGTTTAGTATTTCAGCTGTTAATACACTACGTGCTATTAAAATTGCTACACTACGAAGATGACGTGATACTCACGCGAAATTTAACCGTCAGGAAGAAGATGGTGTGATATGCAAGTGATCAGCTTTTCAGAGCATTTACACGAGGTTCGCGCCGGTGGCGACACCTACAACGTGCTGACATGAGAAATGTTTCCAACCGATTTCCCATACACAAACAGCAGTTGATCGATGTTGCCTGGTGGAACGTTGTCGTGATGCCTCGTGTAACGAGGAGAAATGCGTACCATCACGTTTCCGACCTTGATAAAGGTCCGATTGAAGCCTATCGCGATTGCGGTTTATCGCATCGCGACATTGTTCCTCGCGTTGGTCGAGATCCAATGATTGTTAGCAGAATATGGAATCGGTCGGTTCAGGAGGGTAATACGGAACGCCGTGCTGGATCCCAACGGCCTCGTATCACTAGTAGTCGAGATGACAGGCATCTTATCCGCATGGCTGTAACAGATCATGCAGCCACGTTCGATCCCTGAGTCAACAGATGGAGACGTTTCCAAGACAACAACCATCTGCACGAACACTTCGACGACGTTTGCAGCAGCATGGACTATCAGCTCGGAGACCATGGCTGCGGCTACCCTTGACGCTGCATCATAGACAGGATCGCCTGCTATAGTGTACTCGACGACGAACCTGGGTGCACGAATGGCAGGACGTCATTTTTTCGGATGAATCCAGGTTCTGTTTACAGCATCATGACGGTCGCATCCGTGTTTGGCGACATCGCGGTGAACGCACATTGGAAGCGTGTATTCGTCATCGCCATACGGGCGTATCACCCGGCGTGATGGTATGGGGTGCCATTTGTTACACGTGTCGGTCGCCTCTTGTTCCCACTGACGGCACTTTGAACAGTGGACATTACATTTCAGATGTGTTACGACCCGTGGCTCTACTCTTCATTCAATCCCTGCGAAACACTACATTTCAGCAGGATAATGCACGACCTCATGTTGCAGGTCCTGTACGAGCTTTTCTGGATACAGAAAATGTTCGACTGCTGCCCTAGCCAGCACATTCTCCAGGTCTCTCACCAAGTGAAAACGTCTGGTCAATGGTGGCCGAGCAACTGGCTCGTGACAATACGCAAGTCACTACTCTTGATGAACTGTGGTATCGTATTGAAGCTGCATGGGCAGCTGTACCTGTCCACGTCATCCAAGGTCTGTTTGACTCAATGCTCCGGAGTATCAAGGCCGTTATTACGGCCAGAGGTGGTTATTCTGGGTACTGATTTCTTAGGATCTATGCACCCAAACTGCGTGAAAATGTAATTACGTGTCAGTTTTAGTATAATATATTTGTCCAATGAATACCCCTTTATCATCTGTATTTCTCCTTGGTGTAGCAGTTTTAATGGCCAGTAGTGTATCTAATAAATATTAAATGGATTTCACATCGGGCGTCCTGGGTGGCCAAAGGATTCTCCAGAAATGTTCTTCGAGACAAATGCAAACTGTTGTGACCAGGTGACATAGCGCATTGTCACCCATAAGGATTTCATCGTTGAATGGCTGTAAATGGTCTTTAAGTTTCCAGTCAATGATGGGTTCAGGTGGTTCAGAGGACCCAGTGCATTTCATGTAAACACAGCCCACACCGTCATTGAGCCACTATCAAGTTGCACGGTGTCTCTTGACAACCGTGGGGACTGCGTCACCGTCCAACCCTAGCATCAGCTGAACAGGCCACTGTTTTCCAGTCGTCTACGCTCCAAACGAAATGGTTACAAACCCAGGAGATGCGCTGCAGGCGGTGCCGTGCTGCCAGCAAAGGCACTTGCGTCGGTCGTCTGCTGCCGTAGCCCATTAACGCGAAATTCGGCCGCATTGTCCTGACAGAAACGTTCGTCGTACGTCCCACATTGATTTCTGCAGTTATACGACGCAGTGTTGCTTGTCTCTTAGCACTGACAACGCTACGCTAACGCCGCTGCTCTCGGTCGTTAAGTAAAGGCCGTCAGCCTGCAGTGGGAGGAAATGCCTGAAATTTGGTACTCTCGGCGTACTCTTGACACTGTGTATCTCGGAATACCGAATTCCCTAACGAGTTCCGAAATGGAATGTCTCATGCGTGTTGCTCCAACTACCATACCACGTTCTAAGTCTGGTAATTCCCGTCGCGCCACCGTAATCACGTCGAACACCTTTTCGCGTGCATCACCTGTGAGTGCAAATGACAGCTCCGCACTTTGTTGCCTTGCGAACTCGACACTACCGCCGTCTGTAAATGTGCCTATTGTTATCCCGTTACTCCTGTCGCCCCGGTGCACAGCAGGTTTCTGTGGTTCCACAGCGCTGCCGTTTAATCGGTGTGTTTTATCGGTCACGGGGCCCTCGGCATCGCAGCTCGTGTCCCGGCGGGGACCTCCACGGGTAATGGCCAATTACCCGCAGCAGACAACCGAGTGCGTAAATCCGGCGGCGGCCGGTCTTGTCTCGTTACCCGCGGCCCCAGTTTTAAATTACAGGAGTCGCGCTGGCCCATGCTCGTTAAGAGCCTTACAGGCGCCCCTCCGTCCGTAACTGGCGGTACGCAGCCCAGCCGAGCACCGGCTGTCTGTTACACGAGTACCTGCGCATGTGTGTGTGTGTGTGTGTGTGTGTGTGTGAGACACGCAAGGTCGCCATCGGTATTGCGGTTATCACAGGGTGGAGGGAGCTGCGGCCTACCTCACGGAACAGTGCTGGCGCCGCTGCTGTTCGTGTTCGCTAAATGCAGGACAAAACAGAACTCAGCCGACAACATTTGCGACCTCGTTCAGGCATATCTTCGTTGTACTTATCTACATCTACACGATTACTTTGCAGTTTACGATTGTCTCGCTGACGGTTCATTGAACCATTTTCAAACAGCTACTCTCGTGTTCCACTTTCCTAAGCAAGCGTGAGAAATACACTCTTAAATCTTTCCGTGCCATCTCCGATTTGTCTTATTTTATTACGATGATCATTTTTACCTGTGCAGGTGGCGCCAAAAAAGTTGAGATTGAAATTTCATGAGAGGATCCCGCCATAATGAATAAAGCCTTTCTTGTAACGATTGCCACCCCAGTTCATGACACTGGCACTCTCTCCCCCTTTTCGCTGTAATACAAAACGAGCTACCCTTCTTTCAACCTTTTCGTTGCCGCCGGCCGTGGTGGCCGTGCGGTTCTAGGCGCTGCAGTCCGGAACCGCGAGACTGCTACGGTCGCAGGTTCGAATTCTACCTTGGGCATGGATGTGTGTGATGTCCTTAGGTTAGTTAGGTTTAAGTAGTCCTAAGTTCTGGGGGACTGATGACCTAAGATGTTGAATCCCATAGTGCTCAGAGCCATTTAAACCATTTTTTTCGTTGCCCTCCGCCAGTCTTACCTGATGCTGATCCCTCACCGATTGCAGAAGAAGGCAGACCAGCGTAGTGTAAGCAATGTCTTTACTAGACCTGTTGTACTATCTTAGTACTCGGCCAACAAATTTCGGTCTTTGGCTTGCTTTCCCCACAGCATTATCTGTCTGGTCGTTCTAATTTATTTCCTTTTTTCAATATTTTTGTGATTTGTGCAACTTCTTGGTCATCGGTTACGGATTTGGCTACGAGCGATGGGTTGTATATGATTGCTAAGTACGGAGCCATTGTATCAGCTTAATCTGAGAGGAACCTGACTAGTATTCAATGTGTGATAACGTTTAGCTGAATTTACAGCCTTTAGATTTATGTGGTTTATCATTTAACCAAAGTATAGCGGATTTCTTTTAATACTCATGTGGATGTCTTCACACTTTTCATTATTTACAGTCAACTGTCACTTTGTCTCACACAGATATCTTGTCTAAATAATTTCGCAGTTGTTCTTTATCTTCTGATGACGTTGCAAGACGGTAAATGACAGCATGATCCCCCCAGGGGCTCAGCATTCACTTGCTGAGTACGGGCTTGGCGACCCCAGGGTCCTGAACTGGGGACTGGTCAGCGCCGCCAGTCTCCTGTCACCGTAACCCCCGGACATGCTTCAGCGACCACCGCATTGCAATGTTGTGTGCTGCGGGGAATGGTAATCTTGGCTTGACCGCTTGGATTGCGAGGAAGGTAAACCTCTATAAAAACCCCTCAATCTTACGGTGTGCTTCACGCCTAGAAGATGCATGGCTGTTGGGGTGGAACAGTCGCAAGCGGGCAACCTCTGGAGCACCTGCCGCACCCCAGTTGTATAAGGCTTACTCAGGCACGCGGGGCTCTGTCTGAGCGGACCTTCAGTTCCCTAGGTGCTCGTGGGACCGCAATGGACCCTTCGACCTCTAATACATTTCCCTCTACCAGTGGATTGGGTGGGCCGCTGGTAGGAAAACACACCCCATCGAAAAAGCGGCTACGCGCTGCGAGTCCTCCAGCGCCTGGTGTTACTAGAGATTTATCAGACTGTCGTAACAGAGCACATGCTGATAACCAGAATGTGTTTTTGATTGTCAAACGGAAGGAAGGTAGCTTTGAGAGAGTTTCTCCCTTTTACATCCACAAGGGTCTTGAGGGAATTGCAGGAACACTGAAATCTGTGAAGGGACTGCGCAGTGGGACTCTGTTAGTTGATACTTCTAGTTCCCGTCAAGTCACTTCTCTTCGGAAAGCAACCTGTCTCGGAGAGTACGCTATCGAGACCGATCTCCACTCCACTTTGAACTATAGTAAGGGTGTTGTGACGTGTAGGGACTTGGTGGACATCCGCAAGGACGAGTTGAAATCTGAGTGGGCTGACGAAGGTATTGTCGACGTGCAGCATATTATGAAACGAGTCGATGGGGACCTCGTTAAATCCGACTCGTTTATTCTCACGTTCAGTTGCCCGAGACTCCCAGAGCATGTTAAAGCGGGGTTCTTACGTTTGCCAGTACGGCCATATTTCCCCAACCCTATGCGCTGTTTTAAATGTCAGCGCTTTGGGCATACTACGTTGGGGTGCAATGGGGTAGCCACGTGTGGTAAATGTGGTCAGCCTGCCCATGAAGGAGCCGATTGTTCATCGCCTGTGAAGTGCGTGAATTGCTCTGGGAGTCACCCTGTCTGGAGCCGGGTCTGCCCCATCTATCTCGAGGAACGGAAGATACAGGAGATCAAAACATCTAAGCGCATCCCCTACTGTGAGGCCAAGAACCTCTTTAAGGCCATGCAGCCTCCTGTGTTTACATCATCTTTCGCTTCCGCTCTGCAGAAACCGGTACACAAACGGAGGTTGCTAGTGTCAGCACTAATACCTGCGTTTGCCAGTGCACTTGTGCTGCTGCGGTTGTTTTGCAGCCTGTAGCTCTCCCCACAACGTCGGACAAGGCCGTGGTTGCTGACATTGGGGTACTTCCTGCCCCTCCCCATATGGCACCTTCTGCCCAGGCGAGTAAAGCTCCAACTGTTGACAAGGTTCTGCATTCTAAGCCTCCCAAGACGAAGACGCCGAAGGTGAAGGTTTTGCCACATGAGGAGACTAGTCAGGGTCAATCCGATGACGAGGCCATCATACAGTCGACATCTCCCTCGGGTCGCCATCGGAGCTGATGGACATTGATGTCGACTGGGGGCGATCTTCTCGCCCCAGGAATAAATCTACGGCCAGTACGGTCTCTCCTCCAAAGCACAGAGGCAGGGTGAAAATTCAGCCACCCTGATCACTGGCTCCCATATTACAGTGGAACCTGAATGGGTTCAGGACGCATGTGGCTGAATTACAACTCCTTGTACGAGAGCGCCCCTTGTGCTTACGTCTCCAAGAGACACATTTTCGGGCCACTGATGCTCCTTCTTTACGGGTCTATACCGTGTATCGAAAAGATGATCTGATGGTGGAAAGGGCAAAGGGTGGTGTTGGGGTTTTTGTCCGTGACATGCACCACTCATCCGAGCTCCCTCTCGTTACGGCCTTGCAAGAAGTTGCAGTTGACCTTCATGTGGGGCGGCAGCTCACAATCTGTTCCGTTTACTTACCGCCTCAGGATGCAATAGACCTTGAGGCTCTTACAGATCTTATTAGCCAACTCCCTCGCCCATTTCTCCTTCTGGAGGACTTCAATGCTCATAATGTCTTATGGGGCTCTGCAACTACTTGCCCCAGGGGTCGCATTCTGGAAAGCCTCATGGCATCCGAAGAACTGTGCATCCTCAACTCTGGTGCTGCCACTCATTTCTGTACTGCTTCTGGGTCGTCGTCAGCTATTGACCTTTCCTTTTGCTCTCCAGCACTCGAGGATTCTGCTCTGTGGGAGGTTGCCGTTGACCTCCATTCTAGTGACCACTTCCCCCTTTGGATTCGCCTGCTGGATGAGACTGTGGCATTACCAGTGCCGCCCAAGTGGCACCTCTGCAGAGCTGACTGGACACTTTTCAGCCAACTGGCTGTTTTGGAACACCGTGCCAGCGTCTACGAATGGATAGACCATGTTACAGCCGTGATCTCCCATGCTGCTGAATTGTCGATCCCACGGTCCTCAAGTCTTGTCCCTTGGTGGACCACTGAGTGCCTCTCAGCCATCCGAGCCGCTTCAAGTGCCGTCCCTCAGCTGACAATCTTGCGGCCTTTCAGGAGGCAAGGGCCAAGGCGCGGCGAGTGATTAAAGAGAACAAACGACGGTCATGGCATTCGTTCTTGAACTCCATCTCTCGCTCCACTAGTTCTACGAAAGTATTGGAAGCCATCAGGAGGATTTCCGGGAAACGCAGCCAACTACCTATCACGGCACTGCTGCATCAGGGATGTCTCTTCACGGCGCGAAAGACATTGCCAGACACTGGCCATGCATTTTGCGGAATCTACCGCCACTATTAACTGTGATCCAGATTTTTGCCGCTACCGCACTGCCATCGAGAGGGATCACTGGGACCTCGGGTCTCTAAATTCTGAACCCTACAACTGCCCCTTCACAATGTGGGAACTGGATTCGGCGCTGTCTGTGGCTCATGATACTGCGCCAGGTGATGATCAAATCCGGTACAGCATGATGTGGCACTTGTTGCTGCCATCCAAGGAAGTTCTCTTGAATTGTTTTAATATGATATGGGCACGTACCCTGACTCGTGGAGGGAGGCGATTTTGATTCCCCTCCTCAGACCAGGGAAGGACCGAACGCATCCCAGTAGTTATCGGAGTATTGCTTTGACGACCTGAGTTGGGAAGACGTTGGAACGCATGGTCAAGTTTGGAAGGTAGGAGACGGATACTGGCAGAAGTAAAGCTGTGAGTACCGGGCGTGAGTCGTGCTTCGGTAGCTCAGATGGTAGAGCACTTGCCCGCGAAAGGCAAAGGTCCCGAGTTCGAGTCTCGGTCAGGCACACAGTTTTAATCTGCCAGAAAGTTTCAACTTGACCCTGCTTGAGGCGGCCATCCAGCAGGCCTTCCTACGTAACCAGTATTGTCTAGGTGTATTCTTTGACTTTAATAAGGCGTACGACTCTACTTGGCGCTGCCTTATCCTCAATCAACTCCATGAGTGGGGATTTCGTGGCCGTCTCCCCATCTTCATTCGGACCTTTCTTTCCCGCCGCCTATTTCGATATGGGGTTGGTAATATGCTATCTGATTTGTACGTGCAGGAGAATGGTGTTCCTCAGGGCAGCGTTTTAAGTGTTACCCTCTTTGCCGTCGCCATTAACAGTATCACGTCCACTATCCGGAGTCCTGCCCAATGCTCCTTGTTTGTGGACGATTTTCCTGTTTCCTGTTCTTCCTCTGGTCTTGTCACTGCTAGTCGGCAGCTGCAGCTTACGAAAAAGCTATTAGAGGCACGG
Organism: Schistocerca gregaria; assembly: GCF_023897955.1. Taxonomy (NCBI): domain Eukaryota; kingdom Metazoa; phylum Arthropoda; class Insecta; order Orthoptera; family Acrididae; genus Schistocerca; species Schistocerca gregaria. The sequence continues at coordinate 218,919,711 of NC_064929.1, forward strand.
ACTGCGAACACGGGTTTTACCTTTTCTGCAGACAAATGTGTGTGTGTTCATTTTAATTGTTCTCGACGTGCTTTTTCCTCCCCTGAATTGCGTCTGAGGGACACCATTCTTCCTTTTAGAGACACTGTGAGGTTCCTGGGCCTCACTTTTGATTCCAAGTTGTCATGGTTGCCGCACCTTAAAGACCTCAAGGTGCAGGCCCTGAAGGCGCTGAGCCATCGGTCCTGGGCAGCAGATCGGGCACGTCTGCTGCAGTTTTATAGGGCTTTCGTCCGATCGCGTCTTGACTATGGATGCACCGCGTATGGGTCAGCGAGGCCTTCGTATCTGAAGATTCTTGACGCAGTACACCGTGAGGGTATCAGGCTGGCCACTGGTGCCTTCCGTACCAGTCCCATCCCCAGCCTGTGTGCTGAGGCAGGGGAACCGCCGCTCGCCATCCGGCGGAAACTCCTCACGGTGTGACGGGTGTGTCATTTCCTTGCCTGTCCTACCTCCCCTGCGTACCCTACCGTTGCCCGACCGCCTATGGAACGTCTCTTTTCCAGTCGTCCCAGGGCAACGAGACCATTTGGGATTCGTGCCAAGCATTTGCTTGAGTCCCTTGGTGTGGAGCGTGTGGCACCCCAACTCCAGGGTTTTACCCGCCTGCCTCCCTGGTTGCTCCAGAGGCCTAGCGTCATTTTAGACTTGTCAGAGTACGGGAGGAGCTGCACTCCTGCGATTGTTTTTACCTTCTTATTTTGCGATATTTTAAACCAGCATCCCGAACATTTACCAGTATTTACGGATGGCTGTAAACAGGGGGACTCTGTTGGTTGTACTGTTGTTTTCCCTGATCGAGTCATCAAGTCACGGCTTCCTGCGGCGTTTACTGTCTTTGATGCCGAATTTTTTGCGATCTTGCGGGCATTGGATCAGATGAGATGTGTTCCCAGTCTTAAGTTTCTGAACTGTTCTGACTCCCTGAGTGCCCTTCAGACCATGCAACGCCTGTACCCAGCGGATACGGTCGTCCAGAACATCCATGATGCCCTACTCCACCTGCAACGGCAGGGGAAGGAGGTTTCTTTCTGCTGGGTGCCGGGGCACGTGGGTATTAGGGGAAACGAACTGGCGGATGTGGCTGCCAAAGATGTATGTTCCCTCCCTCAAGTTGTTGAATGTGCCGTCCCCCTCCATGCTGTTACCTCCCTTTTGCGTTTTAGTGTTATGCGTCAATGGCAAGAGGAGGGGCTGGCAGTCGGTGAAAATAAGTTGCGTCTGGTCAAGGCTACCACGCGGCCATGGCGTACGTCCTACCAGTCGTGCAGGCGGGATGAGGTTCTCTTCACTCGCCTCCGCATCGGGCACAGTCCCTTAACGCATGGCTTTTTACTCCGGCGGGAGGACCCCCCAATCTGCAGAGCTTGTGGCGTCCAGATTACTGTCCGCCACATTTTACTTGACTGTCCTTTATTCTCTGACCAGAGGGCGGTGGTTTCCTTGCCACCGGATTTGCCCTCTATTTTGCAAGACGACGCAACGACTGTGGTTAAGGTCTTACTGTTTTGTGCCCTGTCCAATTTGTTGCCTCGGATTTTCGGGAAAGGATTTTAATGTGCTGTTGAGTGAATGGCTCACCCAGGTTTTAGGTAAGAGGTCCGCCAGTCACTATTACCTACTTGTTACACTTCGATTTCCGTTCTCTTTTCCTTGTGTTTCCTTTCCTTTTTTAGTGTGTTTCTTCTCCTCTTGTTTTGCCTCTGTATGTGAGGATTTGGAACTGCATCAGGTCTGTGTCTTTTAGCAGTTCTCCTTGTTCACTGTCCGTCTTCGTCCCTTCACCGCATGTGTTCCTGTTTGGCACTTCGGCATTGCTGGGAATGAAAGGGCAGATCTCGTAGCCAAGGAGGCGTGTCTCGCCCCACAAGTATCTCAGTGTGCTATCCCCTTGCACGCACTCACCTCGCTGTTGAGCTCACGGGTTATGCGTCGGTGGGAGGATGAGTGGGTGGAAGTGACTGACAATAAGCTCCGTATAGTCAAGCCCACATCGCGTGTGTGGTGTACTTCCTTCCAGCCCCATCGACGGGACGAGGTTCTCCTCACTCGGCTTCGAATAGGCCACAGCCCTATGACGCATGGCTACCTGCTCCGGCGAGAGGACCCTCCAATGTGTGGTGCTTGCGGCGTCCAGGTCACTGTGCGCCACGTTTTATTGGATTGCATTTTATTTTCTGACCAGCGGGCCGCGGCTGACTTGCCAGCGGACCTGCCATCTCTTTTAGGCAACACTCGGACGGATGTGGTCAAAGTTTAAAAGTTCTGTGCCATGTCAAATATTCTTACAAAGATTTTACGGAGAGGATTTTAATTTGCTCGCCCATATTTTATGTAAGCGGCCAGCCAATAACAATTTCCTGTGACATTCTTGTTGCCATGTTTCCCCTTTTCCTTAGGTTTTACTTTCTTATGTAGCATTTTCCTTCTTTTCCTGCTTTCTTTGAGTGTGTGCTTTAGTTTTCTTAGGTCTGTCCACATTCGTTCCTTTTAATGTGTGTCAGGGCGCCGATGACCTCGATGTTGAGCGCCCATAAGCCCCAACACACCACTACCACAGACATCACACATCCATGCCCGAGGCAGGATTCGAACCTGCGACCGTAGCAGCAGCGCGGTTCCGGACTGAAACATCTAGAACCGCTCGGCCACAGCGGCCAGCTATACGAGTAGGAAAAGTAGCTGAACTTAATTGTTTCAGAAGGTCAGTAATAAGCTTCTTACAGTTGAGGTTTTCATCAATACGTACACCCAAAAACCCTGGAGCATTCTTCCCTACTTACTGACTCCTGTTCATGTGCCACTTCAGTTGTTCGTATGGCACACTATTTGTTGTACAGAACTGAGTGTGGTGTGTTTTCTTCAAAATTTAGCGAGAATCCATTTTCAGAGAACTACTTAATAATTCTTTGGAAAGTATCATTTACTAACTCCTCTGTTGCTTTCTCTCTAATGAGGTGTACTACACTCCTGGAAATTGAAATAAGAACACCGTGAATTCATTGTCCCAGGAAGGGGAAACTTTATTAACACATTCCTGGGGTCAGATACATCACATGATCACACTGACAGAACCACAGGCACATAGACACAGGCAACAGAGCATGCACAATGTCGGCACTAGTACAGTGTATATCCACCTTTCGCAGCAATGCAGGCTGCTATTCTCCCATGGAGACGATCGTAGAGATTCTGGATGTAGTCCTGTGGAACGGCTTGCCATGCCATTTCCACCTGGCGCCTCAGTTGGACCAGCGTTCGTGCTGGACGTGCAGACCTCGTGAGACGACGCTTCATCCAGTCCCAAACATGCTCAATGGGGAACAGATCCGGAGATCTTGCTGGCCAGGGTAGTTGACTTACACCTTCTAGAGCACGTTGGGTGGCACGGGATACATGCGGACGTGCATTGTCCTGTTGGAACAGCAAGTTCCCTTGCCGGTCTAGGCATGGTAGAACGATGGGTTCGATGACGGTTTGGATGTACCGTGTACTATTCAGTGTCCCCTCGACGATCACCAGAGGTGTACGGCCAATGTAGGAGATCGCTCCCCACACCATGATGCCGGGTGTTGGCCCTGTGTGGCTCGGTCGTATGCAGTCCTGATTGTGGCGCTCACCTGCACGGCGCCAAACACGCATACGACCATCATTGGCCCAAGGCAGAAGCGACTCTCGTCGCTGAAGACGACACGTCTCCATTCGTCCCTCCATTCACGCCTGTCGCGACACCACTGGAGGCGGGCTGCACGATGTTGGGGCGTAAGACGGCCTAACGGTGTGCGGGACCGTAGCCCAGCTTCATGGAGACGGTTGCGAATGGTCCTCGCCGATACCCCAGGAGCAACAGTGTCCCTAATTTGATGGGAAGTGACGGTGCGGTCCCCTACGGCACTGCGTAGGATCCTACGGTCTTGGCGTGCATCCGTGCGTTGCTGCGGTCCGGTCCCAGGTCGACGGGTACGTGCACCTTTCGCCGACCACTGGCGACAACATCGATGTACTGTGGAGACCTCACGCCCCACGTGTTGAGCAATTCGGCGGTACGTCCACCCGGCCTCCCGCATGCCCACTATACGCCCTCGCTCAAAGTCCGTCAACTGCACATACGGTTCACGTCCACGCTGTCGCGGCATGCTACCAGTGTTAAAGACTGCGATGGAGCTCCGTATGCCACGGCAAACTGGCTGACACTGACGGCGGCGGTGCACAAATGCTGCGCAGCTAGCGCCATTCGGCGGCCAACACCGCGGTTCCTGGTGTATCCGCCGTGCTGTGCGTGTGATCAGTGCTTGTACAGCCCTCTGGCAGTGTCCAGAGCAAGTATGGTGGGTCTGACACACCGGTGTCAATGTGTTCTTTTTTCCATTTCCAGGAGTGTATAACACTAGTATCGTTTTCCGGCCGAGTTGGGGGTTTTCTCTACCCGGGGACCGGGTGTTGGTGTTGTCCTCATCATTTCATCATCATCATCATCATCATCATCATCATCATCATCATCATCATCATCATCATCATCATCATCATTCGTGACAATGGCTAGATTGGATTTGTGTAAAAATTGGACTGTGTCAAAATTGGGAATTTGTACGGGCGCCGATGACCGCGCTGTTGAGCGCCTCACAAAACAAACACTAATATCGTTCTCAAAAAGTACCAGTTCTGCTTGCTCGGTATTTTGCTTGTTCATAGTGAGAGTACTTTGTAACTTCCAACAAACTTTAAAGATAATTGTAACTTTTATCTAAATTTGTTCTCGCTTATATACTTGATGCCAATCATTTAACACATTAATCCACTTACAAAGTAATTGGTAGTTTCAAGCTGTTTTGTACATGGGAGATGGGTTCTTCGCAGAAGCTGGGAAGTGGGTTTTACTGGTAGTAACTAACTGCCGGCAATAGACGCCATGAACAATACGACATTCAGACACATGCGTAACATTTGAAAGTAGAACCAGAAGACAAATTTATTTCAATAAAAACGATAGATTCGGGCTGAGTGAGCAAATGGATATCAATTGAAGAGATGAAGGCTGTTAAAGAGTACGCGATCTTGTTATGGCACTTTATTTGTAAAGGTACATCTTGATCACACAAATTTTACAATTCGGACCTACCGCTTTCGGATAGTACCATCTTCAGATCTGTTACGGATAGAACAGCAGTGGTGCAACCAAGTAAGTCCAGTTAGCTGAAGCAAAGTCTACGACACACCTAGCGGTACATAACAGAAATAAAAAATATTTACGTTATTAACAGCCATGCAAACCAGCCGTACATACCATAAAATATTCTGATGTAGGCATCAACGTGAAAATCTATGTGTTTAAGTACATTGTAAGTGCTGGTGATGGCCTGGTTCCGTCCTGTGTTCATACAAAAAACTGAGACCAGCAGAGGACACTACAGGGTAGGTACATGAGTGACCAGTATTTTAATTCATCCATCTTTTGATATGCCACTCCTTGTATTGGCCGTGTTGAAGTTAAAGATTTTCGGATGTGGGGTCCGCCAGTTATGCATGACACAGTTTTTCTCAGTACCCAGACATGTTTTGGCACCGCTGTGCCACCATCAGTGGGTTTTCGTTTTTTATTTATTGTACAATGTGAAAATTTTGTTAAATGATTATAAAATTGTGTGCATTTTTCTTCAAACAACAGCTCATTTCTTTTTGTAAATACCTATACATTTGGTGTGCATGATTTTCTGGATCACTTGTGTGTTGCTTACTACAGGTAGCTTATCTGCAACCAAACGATATTGATGAGAGAGTTTTTTGCTGGGAGTTAACCTATCTTCTATAATGTAATTTAGTTTGTCGCGATGTTTTCGCGCCTATTTTCGTATTTACTTACGTTTTCGTGTGGCAAGCGCTTCCATTCTCCACATCATGCTGAGATATTGTGATGGATACGTAACTATAACAAGTATTTTCCACAAATAACGTAGTAAAACGCTTACCACTACACCAGAACACAGGGTGATTGTGGCTTGTAAATTTAGTAGTTAAAATTCCTTATACGTAATCATTAATTAAAATTACTTCGTATGGTAAAATGAGCGACTGACGATAAAATACGAGCTGAGATACAGATGTGGAATTACATCGATAGTTGAAGTCGACATGAAACGTGTAAAGAGTAATAAATGAGAAGCTCCTAGCATGGCAAAGTAACTAACACACAACTGCGTAGACGCCAGCGTAAAAAGTTTAAAAGCAACGTCGCATCTGTAAATCGAAACCTTTCAGCATGACAAAACAAACAAACAAAACCGTAAGTGAAAGGTAATTACCAAAAAATGCCTATTAATTAAAATCTCCGTAACATATCCGGATAGGAATGTCAGTGCTATGTATGCCTGTTACAGACTTGTTTCTAGAGAGGGTCTACCTTGAGCAAAGCGCAACTTTTTTCCTTTTTTTCCGCAGACAAGTTTCGCCAGAGTTTCAGCGTTATTAGTGAATTTTTTATCATCTTCTATAATACATGAAAAATGCTTATTACAATTTCTACACAAAAAATTTCCTTTTGTAAGACAGTATTTACTCATTTGGAGAAAGACAAAATTTTGTATCGATATCTTGTTACCACGTGTTACGGATTGACTGTATTTTATGTAATGTACTACAGGTGCTTTATTTCACAATTTGAAAACAAATCTATTTTAAAGCAAACACGGGCAGAACAACTTCTTTACTAAGACGTTAAGTGAATTGTGTGATCAAGACGGAGCTTTACAAATAAAACACACATGGAGGAAAGTAAGCGGACACGACGCGTCCCTCGTAGACATCGTTGCTGAGCCGCCGGAGCAGAAAAACAGACGCGGCAGGGGTATCGACCCGGGATCGAACGGAGGCTGCCGCCATCCGACCAGTCGGAGGAAATTACGGCCCGGCGGCGGCGAGGCAGCCAGCTGGAACGGCCGGCACGGGGAAAGCAGAACCGAGAGCCTAGCCTGGAGGCCCTGGAGCTGGAGCTGGACTTGGAACTCGTCGGTCTTGGCCTTCAGGGCGGACCCTGCCGGCCTAGCCGCGGCGGTAGCAGCTTTCCATCACGGCGAGAGCGGCCGCGGCCGGCGCTGTTTACAAACACCAACACCCGACACACGCTGGCGCCACGCAGCCAGCTGGCGAAAGGGGAGCGATACTCCCACTCGTGTCTGCACCTCGTAGCAGCTGTCGTGTGGAAGGTCACAGTAATCGTCTGTCACTCAGCTCCAGTACTTTCGACAACTGAACACGCAAGAACCAACAACTGAACGAGCGCCGTACGTGCGGAAGCATTTGCGACGCTTCACCAACCGTGTCGCTTGTAGTTCAACATCTACGTCTCCGAGGGCAGCCAGATGAAAACACACACAACTGCAGTGTGGAGTGATTCCATTCAAAAGTAATTACCGCACGCGTTAACGTCTCCACGACCTCCGGCGCGCGGGCGCGGACGGCGAAGAGAGCGGCCCGCGGGGGGAGGGGGTTTAAATCGGCCGCCCGCCCTCAGCAGCTCAGTTCGTGCGCGCACCTGACGATGGCGACATGTCTGATCGCCGAAATATTGTGCCCGTTGGACCCTATGAACCGGCAGTATACCCGTGGACTGTCCGAGCAACAAATACGCCGGAAGAAACTGAAGAATCACATAAATAATTTTGGAGACAAACTAAACATCCCTCTTGCATCATTCGCAGTTGGTGCTGTCGTTTACCATTTAGTAAATTATCAGAATATCAAAATCAATTGCAAAATTACTTAGAGACGATACCCGTAGAGTGCAAAAATTGGCAACTTACTCTAAAATATGAAGTCGTCTCCATGAGCACTTATAGGAATCTGCAACCAATTACACGACAAATCGCATAATTCTAAAGACTGTGGAAGCAACTAAATACGTAGGGATTACAAGTGCTACTAATTTAGAGTGGAGCGATCACCTGGATAATATTATGGGGGAAAGTAAATAGAATTCTGCGGAACATTTAGACAACGCAACAGATCTACTGAAGACACTTCCTACATCAAGCTTTTTCGTCCTGTTCTGGAATGCTGCTATGCACTGTGGGATCCTTACCCGATAGGATCGATGGAGGACGCCTCGTTTCGTACTATCGCGAAATAGGGGAGAGAGTTCTCCACGGACACGACAGGCGCATCGCGGGGGCAGTCATTAGAATAGAGGCGTTTTCCTTTGCGGCGAGATCCCGCCACGGGAGCTAAGTCTCCGACGTTGGCCTGCGACCGTGTACTTTGTTGATGCCAACCTGCATAGGGGGAAGAAATGAACATTGTAATAAAATAAGAGAAATCAGAGCTCGCATGGTAACATCTAAGTGTTTGTTTTTCCTGCGTGCTGTTAGAGAGTGGAACGGTAGAGGAACATGGTGAAAGTAGTTCGATCACTTCTCTGCCGGCTACTTAAATATGAATTGCAGAGTAGTCGTGTAGATGCAGGTGTAAATCGAAACGTGCCTCTGTAAGTCACCATTTATATTGTAAACACCTTGTCAGAAGTCGCTAACTGACAGGATATGGTTATGCAGCGTTGCCTGCGAAACATTTGTTTGACCTACCATTACATCAGCTTACTTTCAAGTAGCGTTTGGCGTATTCCTAAAATCTGTTTGTAGACAGCCCCTCCCTACCAGTGTAAGCGATGTGATGTCACAAAATGAGGTATAAAAATGTGTTTGATAATAAAATGAAGCTGCCTGAATCTAGTCCTGTTTTCATTTACATTCGCATTGACTTACGGGATTTTCTGTTGTATATTGAATTCGTGTGTAAGCATATTTATTTGTCAGCAACCATACTTGGCCCATTATTATTTCACCAGACATTCATGGCATCTTAGCAAAATAAAATAAGTGAAATTTGTACGAAACTTATAAACACTGAAAAATTATGTATAGAATCTCTCAACATGAAGGAAATTTTGTGGTGATTGCAAAAATGTGCTTAGACTTTGCAAGTATGTAATATTCTTCATATTGTGAAGGATGTAATATCCCAATTTATATTTGAGTGGAATTACTAGTTACAGGAATTCGAGGCGGGCCGCATCAAACCAGTCAGAAGACTGATGACGAAAACAAAAAATTATTAAATCAGATGATGCACTTGCACTACAATTGTGTGTGTGTGTGTGTGTGTGTGTGTGTGTGTGTGTGTGTGTGTGTGTGTGTGTGTGTGTGTACGTACATTATCTTTAGACCTCCTGAATCTGCTGAATAAATATCACTTGTCAAAACAGTATTTCAATTGAACTTTAATATTATGCAACAGCACCCTTTGTTCATAGGTCATATAATTTTGGAATTAGCCAGATGAACTGGAGTCGGCAAAATCATTTAGTCCCACCATCAAACCTGTTACGCTACTATGGTCTTTAGTCGCTATCAGTCTTCATTTCGTGGTAGCAAAATAGGGGGCGATGAATTAAACCTGTTCTAGCATTCCAAACACGAATTTCTTACGGGATTTCTGAGAGACAGTTTCGGAAGGTTTGTACGGTATCAATTAAATCAGCAAGTAGTCAGCAGTATTCTACTGCTTTTGTAAATACACCGTGTACCAAAAGAGTCCAGCATAGAGAAGCGGAGGAGGGTGCGAAATGAATCATCGCTGCTTGAGGGGGGGTGATATTTCGGTGATAAGAATGTCGAGTCAACTTGACAAACAACTTTGCAGTACGAGTCCAGTTATCAGTGTGACCTTCTGCCCTCTCTGGCCTGGAATGCGTGCACTGATTCGGTTGCTAAGGCTGCCACAAAGCCGTTGTATACCCTCCTGGGAGAAGGTGGCCCGCTACTGTGGCAACTGCCTCCTGATATCCAAGATACTGGCCCTACTGTGTGTGTGTGTGTGTGTGTGTGTGTGTGTGTGTGTGTGTGTGTGTGTGTGTGTGTGTGTGTGTTGGTGATCGGATGTTACAGGCGCTCGACGGGTAGGTCACTAGCGCCCTTACATTCACTGAAAGACGAACGTGGAGATCAACTCTGTAAAACTGTTGCACAGTGCGCCCTCAAAGTGACCACACTGGCACTGGGACAGAGTTAGCTGTCGTCCGAACTGCTCGCACGCGCCTTCTATCGGGGCGCGATGTGGCGGTCTCGCTGACCACGCGAGCGTCTCAGCATCGACATGACAGTTCATAGGCACACACGGCACGTCTGGACGGGTATTGTCCTCTTGAAAAATGCCCAGTCGCCGACCAGTGGTGCCGGGTGGCACAGAATGCCGCAGGGACTCCGTCACTTGTTCCCAAATGGCAGGCGCGGACGCGAAGCGATGTGCTCGCTGCAGAAACGGCAATCCTCCGCTGTGGCGGTCAGGCGCGGTCGGACGGAACCTCGTGGGTGAGCACTCCCGCCCTCGTATTCGCGTACAGACGGGCACTGGGCCACCGTCACGTCCCAGTGTCCCACAAATCTAGGCACTGCGGGATTCGACGAGCTGACCTAATGGAAGCCCCCTTAGATTTTCTCAGGTGCTGATAACGCCGTCTCACACGAGTACGCGGCATCTCTGTGTCCTTGTCAGCGATCACTTCACGTCTCACGTCAGCTGCCGGGCGTGGTGCCAGCACTAAACACCAACAACAATAATGCATTCTGGTGGCCATGGTAGCTGCCACTGAGAATTCCAGCTCTGATCATCCAGGTACCCACTGATGGCGCGTGCGTGTACCAAGTTACACTGACATTCGACCGTTTATTTTCCGTGCTTCACTTTTTTTGTCAGGCAGTTTCTATCTTATGCATATAAAGAAAATGGAACTGAACTGACACAAAATTTTGATTAGCTTAAAAGAGTTTGTTATTAGGCGTCTCGACTGACTTCGCATCGATTATGGATGACGAAATTACGAGTAGCGTGCAATAAGTAATGCAGGATATTTTTCTGCTCGACCACGTATAGGTGCAGTGCTTGTGCCTAAGGCCACCTTACTGGCAGGGTCTGTATGCCTGCCTGCACTGCACCACTCTACTGGGCAACGTCAGAGCCAACGTCTTGCTGCATCAGTAACCTCCCCGTCATCAGTGTACTCCTTCCCGCAGAGTACGTCCTTCATTGGGACAAACAGGTGGAAGTCGGAAAGGTGCGAGATCAGGGCTGCATGGTGGATGAGGAAGAACCGTCCAGTGAAGTTTAGTGAGCCACTCTGGGGTACACATACTTGTGTGAGGCCCTCCGTTGTCATGGAGCAGCAGAAGTTCGTTTGCGTTTTTGTGGTAATGAAGCCGGCGTAGCGGTTTGTTCAAATTAGTAAGGGTAGCACAATTCTCTTCCAAGTTGATTGTTGCACCGTAAAGGAGGTCATCGAGCAGAGTAACCGCTTCAGCGCTCCACAACACCGCCGCCATGAGGTCACTGACTGACGGCACAGCTTTGAGTAGAGGTAACGGGCGCCAGTCGGTGGGAAGCCGCTTTCTTTCTGGTCCGAAGTGACGAGCCCATGTTTCATGGTTTGCGACGATGTTCGACAAAAAAATTATCGGATCGGCCTCGTAAAGCGCAAGCAGTTTTGCACGTATGATCCTCCGTTCCTCTCTATGGTTTTCTGCTAGGCGTCTAGGAACCCATCTGGCAGACATCTCAGAGAACGCTAACTGGAGGAAGAGCGTGTGAACACTGCCGACAGAGACGCCCAGTTGAGCAGCGAGGTGATTGTCTCCATCTACATCTACGTGATTACTCTGCTATTCACAATAAAGGGCCTGGCAGAGGGTTCAGTGAACCACCTTCAAGCTGTCTCGCTACCCTTCCACTCTCGAACGGCCCTTATTTCTCTTATTTTATCGTAATGATCATTTCTCCCTATGTAGGTGGGTGCCAACAGAATGTTTTCGCAATCTGAGGAGAAAACTGGTGATAGAAATTTCACGAGAATATCCAGTCGCAACGAAAAACACCTTTCTTTTAATGACTGCCACTCCAATTCACGTATCGTGTCTGTGACACTATCTCCCCTATTTCGCTATAATACAAAACGAGCTGCCCTTCTTTGTACTTTTTCGATGTGATTCGTCAGTCCCACCTGATGCGGATCCCACACCGCACAGCAGTTCTCCAAAATAGGGTGGACAAGCGCAGTGTAAGTAGTCTCTTTGGTAGACCTCTTGCACCTTCTAAGTGTTCTGCCTATGAATCACAGTCTTTGGTTTGCTCTACCCACAATATTATTCATGTGAGCGTTCCAATTTCGGTTATTTGTAATTGTAATCCCTAAGGATGTAGTTGAATTAACAGTCCTCAGATTTGTGTGACTTATCGCATAATCGAAATTTTGCTGATTTCTTATAGTATTCAGCCGGCCGATGTGGCCGAGCGGTTCTAGGCGCTTTCGTCTCCAACCGTGCGACCGAAACGGTGGCAGGTTCCAATCCTCCTCGGGCATGGATGTGTGTGATGTTCTTCGGTTAGTGAGATGTAAGCAGTTCTAATTTCTAGGGAACTGATGACCTCAGAAGTTGAGTCCTATAGTGCTCAGAACCCTTTGAACAATTTTTGAACCATTTTTGGTACTCATGTGAATAACTTCACGCTTTTCCTTATTCAGGGTCAATTGCCACTTTTCGCACCATAGAGATATCTAAATGATTTTGCAAGTCGTTTTGATCATCTGAGGACTTTACAAGACAGCATCATCTGCGAACAATCTGAGACGGCTACTCAGATCGTCTCCTATGTGGTTAATGTAGATCAGGAACAATAGAGGCCCTGTGACACTTCCTTGGGGAACGCCGGATACTACTTCTGTTTTAGTCGATGAGTTGCCGTCTATTACTACGAACTGTGACCTTTCTGACAGGAAATCAAGAATTCAGTCGCACAACTGAGGCGATACTAGAAGACGCTTGTGAGGAACAGTGTCTAAAGCCTTCTGGAAATCTGTCGATAGCACTTATTACTTCATGGGTAGAAAGAGCTAGTTGTGATGAGTCGATCACATCAGATGAGTGCGTTCGAAAGTTTCAACATCACAGGAGTCACAGATTGGTGTGGCCGGCCGGCACGGTGGAAATCGAAGAGCTTTGCGCGATCTTGTTGCGATGAGACGCCTCGCCCAACGACTCGCCGTGCTTTTGTTCACTGACAAACCTACGCAAGCATTCTGCAAGCGTCTGTGAATGTCTGTGGCTCTGTGGTTTTCTGCGGAAAGAAATTCAATGACAGTTCTTCACTTGGTACGTACCCTCATTACAGACTGTATTCTGAAGGTTACATATTGCGCCGCCACCCGTCTTGTGAAAGTATAGAGGCTGAAGCGGCAAAATTCCACGATGTCTTTCAAAAAATTCCGCATTTCTTCAACGGAACACAGCCGACAAATTTTGCATTGGGTTAGATAGGGCAGCAATCAGTTGTGGAATTAAGTTGCTTTAATGTGACATTTATAGTCACAACGCAGATCAAATTGCCAATGTTAACGTCAAATGTGAGGTTGCAACATAGAGGCGAGAAGGGTGGACTCCTCGATCATCTTGAAGAGATGGAGATCTTTTGCCACCCAAGAAATGCTAAGTGTAGCCTGATCAATGATCACGCCATAATGAAAAATGCCCATTTCTGGGAATTGTTTGAAAACTGCCTACTTGAAAGCAGTGAGAAATTCGACCCAGGGGGTGTCAAAGGTCAGTCGCAATCTCACGCCAGTATGTAGCAGCCACTTGCATAAGATCTAAACGAGTAGCTTTTTCGTAACACTATATTTACATAACTTATGGCATTAGAATAACACACGAACTCATGAGGGTAACTATTAGCAACAATTAATACGTAAAACTGTCATTTTTCAAAATAAGTGATCAAAAGATCACGCTTTATCATATGTTCTTATTTCTCGGCCACTAAGTGCGAAATATTGAAATGATGCTTACAAGCGCTCCTGGCGCCAAGAAAGTGCATTTCGTAAATAAAGCTCACGTTATATCTTTTGTTAAGTAACAACTAATTAAGTTAAGACGGGTTCCAACACGCCAAGATATGCAATACTTCCTATAACGTACTTTACATAGCCATATCAGTTTTATAATTAATTTTAGCCCATGAGGCGTAACTGTTACTCTTAAGTGCTACAGTAATTTTAAACATCTAGCACGTTACATACATGAGAAGAAGTAAAAATTGTAATTTTTACATAGTTTTACTCATAATAAATTCATGTTACTACTTCGTTACTGTACAACATAAATATTACAAATATGTCGTCAAAACTGTAACTTCAGGCGCAGCTCATAGAGGGCACCACACGCAAAACGGATGTGTACTGTGAAACCAACATATCATTTTACGACAGTAATGGTTGAACTGTGTAAGCATTCAGTTCAAACTGCTACAATTCCACACTAGTGTGTAATGTTAACAGTAAAAGACAACGATGTGATTGACTTACAGCTTTTCTAAATCACATTGTTATATATACTCTTGTATTTGTTTTAGCATTGATAATGACCTGACACAGGTCGAAATCTAATCTGCGGTGTGGCTATAAATGTCATATTAGAGCAACTTAATTCCACGACTGATTGCTGCTCTACCTAACCGAATATAGCCACAGTCGTTGCGTGCAGCCACCCCATGGAGGGCAACCTGATGAAATTTTGCATCACTTATTGAATGCCGCTCGTACATCACAAGTGGGGACGGCTCGACGCCAGCTCCAAGTTAGGCGACGACGAGGGCAGATCGCGCCGCCCTTGCGGCCTGGCTGTGCTGCGCCAGACGCTGACAGTGTGTGTGTTCGCATGCCGTGTCACCTCGACGTCCCGTGCGTGGTGATCCTTGCCGAAACCCGGCCTCGCGTTACCCTGTCTCTCGTCCCGCCTGTCTCCCTGATCTGGTAACTTGGGCACGAGAGACTATTTAGCAGGCAAGTGGCAGAGGAGAGCCGCGTCGGCGTCTTATCCGTGTGGCGGCTGAATGAGAGCAGTTTCACTGCTGCCACTTTTACGGTAGCAGACGGGAGCGTGCGACGCTGGACCGCCGCCTTACACGTGGGGGAGGCAGGGGAGGGAGGGGAGTGGAAAGGAAGGGAAGGCGCGAGGTGCGAAGTGGCGCCGGCTTATCTCGGCCGGCTGAGACAATGGCGTGGGCAGACCGACACAGCCGTGGCGTGGGGTATGGGGTGGAGCCGGCGAGAGTGGAGAAAATGCCGCGGCCCGAGAGGTCCAGGGAGGGGAAAGCTGCTCGACTTCCGCTGCTGCTGGCGCTGCCGACGTCCAACCACACGCTGGAGTCGTCCACTCCAGTGCAGCCCAATCCAGGCTGAGAAAAGCGTGCGGCTGTCTCTGTAAGCGTACCGTATATAAGGGCCAGCCAAATGAAAACGAGGCAGGCCGAAAGGAAGTAAGTAGTACACTGACACCTCGTGGCAGATTAAAACTGTGTGCCGGACCGAGACCCGAACGCGGGACCTCTGCCTTTCGCGGACAAGTGCTCTACTGACTGAGCTGCCCAGTCGCAACTCACGACCCGTCCTACTTCCGTGAGAAAGTAGGAGACGAAGTACTGGCGGAAGTAAAGCTGTGAGGGCAGGTCGTAACTCGTGCCCAGTCGACAGAGCACATGTCCGCGAAACGCAGAGGTCCCGAGGTCGAGTCTTGGTACGGCACACAGTTTTAATCTGTCAAAGATCGGTATCGGTGCACACTTCGTTGCAGAGTGGTAATTCCATTTTAGTAAGTAACCTGTTTACTATTTCAGCTCTTAATACACTGCGTGCCATTAAAATTGCTACATGACGAAGACGACGTGATACACACGCGAAATTTAACCATCAAGAAGAAGATGCTGCGAAATCCAAATGATTGGCTTTTCAGAGCATCCACACAAGGTTGGCACCGGCGGCGACACCTACAATATGCTGACATGAGGAAAGTTTCCAAGCGATTTCTCTTACACAAACAGCAGTTGACCGGTGTTGCCTGCTGAAACGTTGTTGTGATGCCTCGTGTAAGGAGGAGAAATGCGTACCATCACGTTTCCGACTTTGATAAAGGTCGAATTGTAGCCTATAGCGATTGCTGCTCGCGTTGGTCGAGATCCAATGACTGTTAGCAGAATATCGAATCTGTGGGTTCAGATGGGTAATATGGAACACCGTGCTAGATCCCAACGGCTTCGTATCACTAGCAGTCGAGATGACAGGCATCTTATCCTCATGGCTGTAATGGATCCTGCAGCCACGTCTCGATCCCTGAGTCAACATATGGGGACGTTTGCAAGACAACAACCATCTGCACGAACAGTTCGACGTTTGCAGCAGCATGGACTATCAGCTCGGAGACCGTGGCTACGGTTACCCTTGACGCTGCATCACAGACAGGAGCGCCTGCGATGGTGTACTCAACGACGAACCTGGGTGCACGAATGGCAAAACGTAATTTTTTCGGATGGATCCAGGTTCTGTTTACAGCATCGTGATGGTCGCATCCGTCTTTGGCGACATCGCGGTGAACGCACATTGGAAGCGTGTATTCGTCGACCGTCTCGGTCACCTCTTGTTCGCATTGGTGGCACTTTGAACAGTGGACGCTACATTTCAGATGTGTTACGACCCGTGGCTCCACCCTTCATTCGATCCCTGCGAAACCCTACATTTCAGCAGGATAATACACAACCGCATGTTGCAGGTCCTGTACGGGCCTTTCCAAAAAGATATAGAGTACGTTCGACTGCTGCACTGGCCAGCGAATTCTCCAGATCTCTCACCAATTGAAAACGTCTGGTCAATGGTGGCCGAGCAAAGTGGCTCGTCACAATACGCCACTCACTATTCTTGATGAAGTGTGGTATCGTGTTGAAGCTGCATAGGCAGCTGTACATGTACACGCCATCCAACTTCTGGTTGACTCAATGACCAGACGTATCAAGGCCGTTATTACGCCCGAGGTGGTTGTTCTGGGTACTGATTTCTCAGCATCTGTGCACCCAAATTGAATGAAAATGTAATCACATGTCAGTTCTGGTACAGTATATTTGTCCAATGAGTACCCATTTATCATCTGCATTTCTTCTAGGTGTAGAAATTTTAATGGGCAGTAGTGTACATTTATCCGACTGTGAAACGTGACGGTCAACGGCTTCGTGGAAAAATGAGCGCCGTCGGCTGCGGAGCCATTATTGCACCCAGCCGTGCGCCTCTTCCTTCGATGGCGATCGACGGCCGTGGGAGAAAGCAGCTCATTCCCGTCAATTTGCTTCGGACCAACAGGCGCACGCGTGGGTGCAATCATCGTTCCGCAGCCATCGGCAAACACTGTTCCACGAAGGCGTTGACCATCTTGTCTCACACCGTGGGTTCACTGTATTAACAGTTGTATCGATCACTTGTTAAGTAATAAACAGCTCATTTAGTTTCTCCCCACCTGTCTCGTTGTCATCTGACTGCTCCTTTACACACAGGGCACAAGTTCTGCGGTAACGTGGCAGACAACGCGGTATTTTTCTGTTGGCGTTAACGTGTGTGTTTTATATACAGCGTCTGTATCAAGTGACAGGCAGACTTCAGACGCTGAATCCGGAGAAGAACAGAAACGAAAAATGTCACAGCAACATCCACTAACAACCCAAAATATTACTGTCATCTGCTAAATAGTGTGCTGGCGCTACTTCGGACCCTAATGCAGTAGCGACCTTGCCGGCCGAGGTGGCCGTGCGGTTCTAGGCGCTACAGTTTGGAACCGCGTGACCGCTACGATCGCAGGTTCGATTCCTGCCTCGGGCATGGATGTGTGTGATGTCCTAAGATTAGTTAGGTTTCAGTAGTTCTAAGTTCTAGGGGACTTATGACCTTAGAAGTCAAGTCCCATGGTGCTCAGAGCCATTTGAACCATTTGAAGTAGCGACTTGCATGGCGTGCATTCAACAAGCCGTTGGTAGATTTCCAGAGGTGTGCCGCGCGCCAGCAGATGTACACACGCAGCTCATGATGTATCACGGAGGTGGCACGGGACGGATGTGTTCGGCATTCTGACGATCCAACGCGCCAATTGGACAGAATGTGGCAGATATTACTCAGGACATCCAATAACTCAGTCAGTGCTAAGCGAACGCGTTTTGGCTTGGTCACTGTATGTGATCATCACATCGACTTACGTCCCATTCCGATAATTCCTTCGTGGTGTGTCGTGTATATAATAAATACCGAGTGGAATTTGACAGATATTACTTCTGACGTACTGGTGCGCTGTGCAGATGTCGGAATAAGTAATCTTCAAGTGAGAGACAGTTACATTGTACACGTAGCTGAAAACGTGTGAATGATTTCAGAACAGTGTTTGCCGTCATGTCTACACCCAGTCACCCGTTCCTATTCCTAACTGCTGCCGACAGTAGGTACGGATATGCGCCGGAACGTTGTTTACTTATTGCAGGCCTGCAACGCTCTAGTAGACTAATCGCCATAGTCAAAGCATTCTCTGACGGCATAATGTTAAATGAGCAATAGCTATTACCTGAAAATAAAATTTATATGAGGGTATGGGGAATTAAATAATAAATGGAGTTCCTTTTTAATGAAACTCGATCCATAATGGCGAACATACAAAAAGGTCCGCAAAGTTGCAAAAACGGTTTTTCCTTAATAAATATAAAAATAGCATCAACCAAAAAATGTTAAATGAAAAAGTTGAGCTTAAAAATATTAACCAGTTGCGGTTTTAGAAGTACCGACTGCTTTGTTACGTTCCGGGATGTATTGAAAAAGTGGGCTTCTTTATAACACGCTAACTTCCACGTTCCCATAGTGCTGTTTGCTGCACGCGCAGTCTGTTAAGCAAGGGCGCGGTCGGCATTACACGCCGGTGGTGAGACATATCGCCTTAGTTCCTTCAGGGGGAACCTTTGTCCTTAATTCCATGTCCACAAAGCATTAACTCATTTAGAATTCTTGACAGAGATACACAGGAAGAGTCATAAGTGCGCCTCTCAGGCGCCACGTTTATCAAAGATGTTTGAAGCCGACTGCCATAAAAATTTATGGTCGTATATCAAAAAAAAGTTGCTCCATATAAAAGATCTCACGTGGAAATAGTTGTCAACGCAAATTCGACGCATTTGCAGGTCTCTTCCACGTGAATACTTGGTTTCATATATACATACGAGGTGCATTCAAGTTCTAAGGCCTCCGATTTTTTTCTCCGGACTGGAAAGAGATAGAAACACGCGCATTGTTTTAAAATGAGGGCGCGTTCATTGTCAATACGTCCCAGAGATGGCAGCACCGTACGGCAGATGGAATTTTACCGCCAGCGGCGAGAATGAGAACTGTTTTAAATACTTAAAATGGCGACATTTTCCTACATGAACAGGTGCAACCATTCCTTTTCTGAATTTGCGTGTTGTGAAACCAATTAAAATTCATCGACAGTTGAAGAAGACATGTGGCAATGGAGTTATGGATGTGTCGAAAGTGCGTTCGTGGGTGCGACAGTTCAATGAAGGCAGAAGATCGTGTGACAACAAACCGAAACAACCTCGGGCTCGCACAAGCCGGTCTGACGACATGATCGAGAAAGTGGAGAGAATTGTTTTGGGGGATCGCCGAATGACTGTTGAACAGATCGCCTCCAGAGTTGGCATTTCTGTGGGTTCTGTGCACACAATCCTGCATGACGACCTGAAAATGCGAAAAGTGTTATCCAGGTGGGTGCCACGAATGCTGACGGACGACCACATGGCTGCCCGTGTGGCATGTTGCCGAGCAATGTTGACGCGCAACGACAGCATGAATGGGACTTTCTTTTCGTCGGTTGTGACAATGGATGAGACGTGGATGCCATTTTTCAATCCAGAAGCAAAGCGCCAGTCAGCTCAATGGAAGCACACAGATTCACCGCCACCAAAAACATTTCGGGTAACCGCCAGTGCTGAAAAAATGATGGTGTCCATGTTCTGGGACAGCGAGGGCGTTCCAAAGGGCACTACGGTAACAGGCGCATCCTACGAAAATGTTTTGAAGAACAAATTCCTTCCTGCACTGCAACAAAAACGTCCGGGAAGGGCTGCGCGTGTGCTGTTTCACCAAGACAACGCACCCGCACATCGAGCTAACGTTACGCAACAGTTTCTTCGTGATAACAACTTTGAAGTGATTCCTCATGCTCCCTACTCACCTGACCTGGCTCCTAGTGACTTTTTGATTTTTCCAACAATGAAATACACTCTCCGTGGCCGCACATTCACCAGCCGTGCTGCTATTGCCTCAGCGATTTTCCAGTGGTCAAAAGAGATTCCTAAAGAAGCCTTCGCCGCTGCCGTGGAATCATGGCGTCAGCGTTGTGAAAAATGTGTACGTCTGCAGGGCGATTACGTCGGGAAGTAACGCCAGTTTTATTTCAGGTGAGTAGCTAATTAGAAAAAAAATCGGAGGCCTTAGAACTTGAATACACCTCGTATATATGTATATCTGTCTCCCCTCTCCTCCCCCCCCCCCCCCAGCACGGCCCCCGCCGCAGCGTACGCACTCTGCACTTGTACGCTTCACTTCAATTACTCACTTCAGTTAGTAATACTAGAAATGAGCGCATCGCTGTAAAATGTTAATTACGTCCAAGAGACAAAGTTATTTCGACTCTAGAATGTCGTAGAAATTCTTTCTAAATTGGTGAAAAAAATTTAAGAACTTTCTTTGCAAGTTATTTTTAATGAAAATTGATTTTTAGTAAAATTCATATAAAAATTCTGCAGTTAAAAAACTCAAGAAAACTGCAAATATTTTGAAGTCGATTTTTTGATCGCTACTATTAATAAAAACGTAAGAATTATTTAATAGCGCGACGGCACAACGTTTTGCGAAAAAAAAAAAGGCTGAAAGCGTTACTGTAGAAGATTTAACCAGTTCCCGACAACGCCAATTTTTTTGAAAAATCGATATATCTCGAAAAGCAGTTAATATATACTAAGTACATTTTAGACTTCTCGTGGGCTGTACTTACGGTAAACAGCAAGTATGGCAACGTGTATGTCAACGAGTTAGAGAGATCCCTGTTTTTAAAGCTTAACGGATTTTTCGATACATCTCGGACGTAACAAAGCAAGAGATACACGACGTAAGCACTACGACTTCCGCATTTTTCGGTCGGAGCTGTACACTTACTTAAGGAAACCCGTTTTTTGCGCCTTTGTGATTTTTTTTGACATGTTCGCCATCTTGGATAGTTTCATGAAAAATAAATTCTAATTCCGTTAAAAATTTAATTATTCCCCGTGCACTCGTATTTCTTGTTTTAAGAAATTAATAGTTTTTGCAATTACCTCCGCATAACGCATGGAGTAGCTTCCTCTCCTCATTTACACAGCACGCCGTTGGCAGTCGCCTCGTGTTGCTTCGGTGTATCTGTCACAACCAGAGCGGGACCGTTTAGCGTTCTCTCTCTCTCTCTCTCTCTCTCTCTCTCTCACACACACACACACACACACACACACACACAGCTGCCGTACCACGCTGTGCCTGGCGCGTGCGCGCTCCAGCTCCAGGAAGCGCGACGCGTTCCTCCTCCTCCAGCTCCAGCGGCTGGACCGGACCTCCCCTTCCAGTCTCCAGGCCGGCCGCGCCACCTGTCGCCCGCCTAATTGAGTCCCGCTACGCTGCGCTGCTTCCAGCTCCAGCTGCGCGGGTTCTCTTTTCCCTGCTGGTGAAACTGCTAGAGCGCTTTCCTGGACGGCTTTGCGAATAAAGGCAGGGGGGAAAAGGTAATGGTAGGAAGAATACCCTCCGCCACATACCAAATTACGCCCTGTGGAGTATGGGTGTAGACGTCATTTGTTTTCTGTGATTTAAACGTCGGTTGAGGTTTTATTGTTCAGCACATTTTTAATAATAAATTAACTATTGTATAACTTCTCTATTACTTAACTATTCACCAGTGCCTGAGCAGAAGACACCAGACACCTCTGACGCCACATTTTTGTCCCTGTTCAATCGTGTCAGCAATGGCTTCAGTTCACGTTACACTCGTGCATATTCTGCATCAACCAGTATCGTTTAGTACGTGACGCTTGGGACTAACGCCACCTGTTGTTATACGGTTTCTGTCTCTGTGGTTCTTACTGTTGCACTTACGATCCGTTGTGAACTATCTTATACTCGTCCCGACTCTGGTGTTTCGTAATTTTTGGCTCTTAAAATGATTGTTTAGTGGTCTAAATTTGGATCTGCTGTAACAAAACAACGGATTTAGTGATCTACTGCTCTTCTTTTGTGCATTGTGTCTAACAGCAAGTAAACTGCAGCAGTAGACGCCACAAGAGAGGCATTGTGCATCACAGACGATGTTATTGATCAAATTCCTAGATAGGTCGTCCAAAATGTTACTTCCTCCCACATATATCTCACGACGTCATGACGCCGAAAAAAATCAGAGAAATATAGGCTCGTCCAGAAGCTAGCGACATTTACCAATGGAAGAACCAGAGGGGAAAATGACCACCACATTTGACGTAAGGACTGTACATCTCGGCGCAGAACGCAGCAGCTGAGACGTCCCGCAGAAGACCGCTGCAAAGACGGCGAAAATACCGCTCTTTGGTTGATGTGTCGTTTCAAGCTGACGCGGACTTAGACCAAGAAGAATTTTATTAGATTAGATTGGTACTCGTTCCATGAATACGGCACTTCGTATTGGTGTGAAACGTGTCACGTTAATGAAAGGTGTCTATAGAAGATACTACATTACACAAAATATTACATGACAATTTCTTATGGGGGGGTGGGGGGCGGGTGGGTTTGAGGAAATTACCCACTTACTATTTCCAAAAATTCATGTAACGAGTTGAAGGAGTTGCCATTAACATTCTTTTACTTTCATTTTAAATATATGTAGGTGTCAGTCAGATTTTTGGTGCTATTAGGTAAGTGACCGAAGACTTTTGTGGCAGCATAAGTTACCCCCTTCTGAGCCGAAGTTAGCTTTAACCTTGAGGAGTGAAGATCCTTTCTCCTAGGGTTGTTGCCATGTACACTGCTATTACTTTCGAATTCGTTCAGATTGTTAATAACAAATTTCATAAGTGAATATATATATTGTGAGGCTACAGTGAAGATCTCTAGCTCTTTAAATAAGTGTCTGCAGGATGATCTTGGATGAGCTCCAGCAATTATTCTGATTACACGCTTTTGTGCAATGAACACTCTTTTAATCAATGATGAGTTACCCCAGAATATGATGCCATACGAAAGCAGAGAATGAAAATAGATGTATATCGTCAAAATTTGCAATGACCGTAATAGCATAAGTAGCTGCACTCAAACGATTCAGCAGATCCTCAGTGTGTTTTTTTGCAGTTCAACCCCTCATCAATGCATACACCTAGAAATTTTGAATATTGTTCCTTAGCCACCGATTTCTGATCGAAGTCTATATTTATTAATGGGGTCATTCCATTTACTGTGTGGAACTGTATATACTGTGTTTTGTCAAAGTTTAATGAGAGCCCATTTGCAGAGAACCACTTAATGATTTTCTCAAAAAACATCGTTTACAATTTCACCAGTTAATTCTTGTCTGTCGGGTGTGATAGCTATACTCGTATCATGGGCAAAAAGTACCAGTTTTGCATCTTCGTGAATATAGAATGGCAAGTCATTAATGTATATTAAGAACAGCAGAGGAGCCAAGACCGAAGAAAGAACAACAAAGTGCTCCTTCGACATTCGGGACACGCTGTGGTGCAGGTGCGCGTACGCTGGAGTGAGTGTGTGTGTGTGTGTGTGTGTGTGTGTGTGTGTGAGAGAGAGAGAGAGAGAGAGAGAGAGAGAGAGAGAGAGAGACTCAGTGCTGAGAGTTGGAGGCTGTGCCGCCCCTCCTCTTGTTTCTGCGGCCGGCCGTGTTGTGGCAAGGACGCCGGGAGGCCGTGGTGAGCGCCTCTGGCGGCGCGCGGTGAAAGCTGCGGCCGGCGGGTCTGGTGCAGCTCTCCACACACCGCTCTGTCCTTCTCAGTTCGCTACATCTCTACACAAATAGTGCGAGCCGCTGCCGTAGGGGAGACCGGGACTACACCGTAGCGGCCGTCACGAAAACAGCCGCCTCAGGGTCATCTGTCTCGCTGTCCCACTGCACTGCCAGTTAGGCCCGTATTACACTATCAACATTCGTTGTCAAAGATTTGATCAAAGATGTGATCGAATATTTCGTCAAATATATTTGACAAAGATCTTTGACGTAGCGCTGGAAGGGGTATTACACTGTCGTCATATTTTTCTTCAGAGTTGACAACAACAACATGTTATTAACGGCAGCAGCTGAATGTACCACAACTGCACTGTGTGCACATGCGGAGGAGAAGCGGAAAAAAAAAGGAAACACACCTGGATGAAGCCGTGGGTTTTACGACGACACGATAAAAGCATCTAACAAAACTTGTTACGTGAGCTTATAGTGGAGGACGTCAAGTCGTACATCAGTTACTTAAGAATGGATGGATGAGCATACATTTCAGTATGTGCTCAGTGAAGTGAAGTGTATCCTCATATGACAAAGCACAATATTCACTTAAGAACTGCTACATCTGCAGAATACAAGCTCACTGTAACACTCCGATTCCTTGCTACAGGAGAGGGTTAGGTTATGTTTGGTCAGGCCAGGTCAGGTCAGGTCTCCAATCTTCTTAATCTATTTTTCTATCCAGGGTGCCTCACGTTGTAAAGCGCCTCATCAGCTTCATACAACTCTATTAATTTTGTTAGTTATCACAGCATTTGTATTTACCGGCAATGTTCATAAAAACATTACAGACAACAGAACGCTGCAGCGATGCTAGCACTCCATGTGGTAACATGTCACATTGCAGTGAACAGAAGACAAGCGACTTCTTTGATCAAATCTAGAGCGAGGCCCTAGATTTGATCAAATATTGCATGACATTTGAGAAAGTTTCCTATGACATCATCAAATATCTTGGACAGTGTCATACCGGCCTTAGCGATGAGTTCGGATGTCAGTAACAGTTACGAAAAAATGACACAACTATGTTTTTAGTCTAGAAGATCGTGGAATACTTTCGAAAAGAAAATTCTTGTTCGCTGCAAAACATAAAAGCTATGATAAGAAAATTTGAAAAAAGAAAAATTCAACCTGCGGAAAAAAGAACTATTGACATGTTTGGGCTGAAAATATCAGCATTATCAGAGTCTATAGATGCTCGTCGTGTATGTTTTATCGTCAAAACATAAAAGTATACCGGGATAAAAAATAAAATACCGCAAGAGCTGTGAAACTGTTCTGCCTGTGTAACTCAAATGGCTCTGAGCACTATGGTACTTAAGATCTGAGGTCCTCAGTCACCTAGAACTTAGAACTACTTAAACCTAAGGACAGCGCACACATCCATGCCCGAGGCAGGATTCGAATCTACGACCGAAGCGGTCGCGCGGTTCCAGACTGAAGCCCCTGTGTAACGAAAAATCGTCGCTGATCAATCTGCGTTCTCTTGGACCTGGTAAGAATTTCCAGCAAGAAAGTTGTTAAGAAAACTGTGAAATTAGTATTGGTAACGCTTGAGACATCATTACGGTATCGTGGCACATGTTAACGCTTTTTATTTACGACTGTCTCCGTTCGTGTGTACTTGTACGCCACCGCCGGCAGGCTTTTAGTTCCGCCGGTTTGCCTTAATACGACCCACAGAATTGCGTACCTCCAGAATTTGTTTATATTTCCATCTCTTACTAACCATCACCGAAATCTGCGATATACACTATACAAATGTAACTGTACGGCCGGCCGCTGTGGCCGAGGGGTTCTAGGCGCTGCAGTCTGGAACCGCGAGACCGCTACGGTTGCAGGTTCGAATCCTGCTTCACAGTATACTTGTTCCCTCATGAAGTTTGTTGTAAATAATCCACTGCAGTTAAAAAGGAACAATGCCGTACGTACTTACAGTGCCATAAGGAAAAAGACACTCATTGCTCCACATTAAGGTTGTGTTTCGCACAAAAAGGGGTGCAGAATGCTGCAACAGATACTTTTGATCAATAACACAGTGATATAAAATGTCTGACAGACAGCAAAGATAATTTGGAAGCAATCTGAAAAAGTTTCTCCTTCACAACTTCTCCTAGTCCATAGAGGATTTTCTACTGTAACGTGTAAAAAGTGGTGGGTGGGACTCACTAACTAGCAAGATATCAACATCATTGTTTTTGGAAAAAAAACTCTAGAAATATTTGAAATGTAACCATATGTACAAATCAGTGTACGACGTGAATGTAAAGTGACTCGTTCCCCATCATTACGGTCTACCATGCAAAATGATTCATAAAATAAAAGCTACAACTAGAACGCAGCATGGCAGAGGACAGCCGTTTAGCTGGGACGTGGCGAGCGCTTTGGGCAGTACCTGCCCTGTTCCGTGTTGTGCACACTTTTCGCCGTACTGTAATGCCCCCAGTCGCCATTTGCTGTAAAGTTTCGCTAAGCTGGGTCTAGCGGCTGGCGTAATGTCAGATCGACCCACTGACCTTCGTGGGCAAAATTCTTGTGGCTAGCCAGTCCCCCTACCACTCCAATCCAAGGCACGAAAAGTTCTCCACAGAGGTATCATAACCTTAAACCACGAATAAAATATACGCGGTTCGAAGACTAGTTTTTTTTGTTAATTTCTGCGCATGTAGATTGGTCAGTTGCTATTTCCGTTCTCAATTAACCGCATTATCTTCTACCTGGTCTCTTCCTTCTTCTAGCATAGGAATTTGCCAGTTACGCCCTCTTGTGCCATGCCTCCATTATTAGTGATTAGCTGGAATGTGATTTCTCCACCACTTTCTCGGTCTTCCTATTCATCATTTCCCCGTTGACCGTGACAATTCATTACTGTTTTAGAATCCTGTTTTCATTCATCCTTCTGAGAGCTCTCGATTTATTTCCATACGCCTTAATATGTTCATCTAAGTGCCAGTACTTGCCTGTCTAGTCTACAGCGAGCTGCTCTCCCCCAAAACCTCGTTTCCCCGGCTTGTATTCTTAGTTCATTTTCAACTTACATTCACAAAGCATATGACCTCATTGTCAACGAGTAAAATTCTTCGCTATTTCGTCCACTGTTGCAAATGGCCTTTGCCATGATCTGATGCAAAGAATTTATGAAAAGATTTTAAAGTTAATAAAACGAGAAAGGCGGTGAAAACTCAACGTACTGTATGGTTTTGTGTGACGAAATCGCCTTGTGTTTTCGCTGTGAACTTTGAAATCAGCTCTTCTGTGGACATGCACTGTGCGAGTAGTGTTCATTTATTTGAAAAACTCCTTCCACCACACCATACTCCGTTTAAAGACACCACACACATTTGCACAGCGTGGCCCAGCTTCACATGAGTAACATAAAACTATATTTTAAAAGATGTTAGCTTACCGATGCTGCTAACTCAGCTAATTTTACTCACTGACAATGCGGTCACACGCTAAGAAGAATTTTATTGGCTGTAGATTGTTTTGTATAAATTCACCGCATTTGTCTGAGGTAATACGATTCAGAGATTGTCAATTGCTGATCTTGCGGTACGTGTTTTATTTACTGATATTTCGCTGTGAAATTACCCTTTGTGGAATTCGTTTCTAGGATGGCCGAAATTTCAAAAAGGAAAGAAGGAAGATTAAGAGTCCCATCGATAGCGCTGTCATGAGAGATGGCGCACGATCAGACATTACCAAAGGGCGAGAAGGGTAATGAGGAACCATCCCGGCATTCACCTGAAGCGCTGTAGGGAAATCACGGGAAACATGCATCTGGATGGCCGGATGAGGTTTTGAAATGTCATAGTCCCGTATCTCAAATTTCAAGTGGACTGTTGAGGGATGGTAGTGTCGAACTTTTTTCCTTGACTCATGTTTTGACGTCAGAGTATATACCATGAATTTTCTGGTTACGCGGACTCTGTGTGTGAAGCAGTTTGTCGTGCAGCCTCTCGTGGTTCCAGGTCAGTGTTTATGCTCCTCTGCCTCTGCCCAGCTGCACAATTTCCCTCGCCCACTAATTGCCAGTGGAGCTTCTGGAAGAGTGGCCGCCCTCAGCACGCCTTGTTCTCTGGAAGAGTGGCCGCCCTCAGCACGCCATGTTCTCTGGAAGAGTGGCCGCCCCCAGCACGTCATGTTCTCTGGAAGAGTGGTCGCCCTCAGCACGTCATTTTCTCTGGAAGAGTGGCCGCCCTCAGCACGTCATGTTCTCTGGAAGAGTGGCCGCCCTCAGCACGTCATGTTCTCTGGAAGAGTGGCCGCCCTCAGCACGTCATGTTCTCTGGAAGAGTGGCCGCCCTCAGCACGCCATGTTCTCTGGAAGAGTGGCCGCCCTCAGCACGCCATGTTCTCTGGAAGAGTGGCCGCCCTCAGCACGCCATGTTCTCTGGAAGAGTGGCCGCCCTCAGCACGCCATGTTCTCTGACTGACGGTCGCCGAGTCGTCCTCTGCACCAAGCTAAGGCGTTCAGCCACGTCCAGAGCGGAGTACACAGATGTGTCAGTGTGCGGCACACTTAAGAACGAAACGTGTGTCCAGATCGCACTTTATTTACGCTCGTGCAGTGTAAATTAGGCATATTGCTATCATCATATTCGCGAAGAAAAAAATCACGATTACAGAAATAACTGGCCCGACAGGCGTTGTGCTGTCCAAATTTCGATAAATTTGTCTGTGATCGTTTTGCGAATTTCTGGAAAGCTATTGGAAATGTCAAAGCAGAATAAAAATGAGAAAAAACGTATTTGTGAATGATCATTGTATCTATCAATGATTGATTGAGTAGTACATTCAGAAATGCGCCAATGGGAAATTTTGCATGCGAAGCGATTGTATAATGTTCTTTTTGTTCACTAACTGCAATAACTTTTAAACTTTTCCATATAAGCATGATCTTTTCTTTCACGTATTTCTCACTAAAAAGTGATTCTGGAAGACGCAGTCCGAAGTTCTTGTTAGTCACGTCTCTTGCATTCTTGTGGAGATGTTTCCATAGCGGCTTTCATCCTCTAATAAATATTTGTTTATATCTAACCGAGAAGTTCAGCTTTAAAATTTTTTAATGTAGCGAAATATTTTTGTAAAAATTTTCAGCCCCTAATGCACTTCCTTAGGAGTTGAATTTCCAGAAATACTGAAACACGATTTCTTTTTTATTTCTAATGGAGAAGTCAAACAATTGTCTCATATGTGGCCTTAAAAATTCTTCACTACTTCTTTAGTAATTATTTATTTTCAAAAAACTTCCATGCGCCTTTCAGTTCCCTTAGTGGTTGAATTTCCAAACATGCTGAAACAAGTATTTTTTATTTTCTGGCTGAGAAAACAAATACCAGTTTCGGTAGTTCTAGCTTCAAAATTCTCTTAATTGCGCCGTACTGTCAAAATGCCTTTCGTCCCCTATTTAACCCCCTTCATAATGCAGTTTTCATTTTTACATGATGCCTACAGTATAAGATTCACGCTTTCTCCAAATTTCAAGTTTCTGTGAGAAGTTTGGGTTGGGCGATGGTCAGTCAGTCAGTCAGTCAGTCAGTCAGTCAGTCAGGCATTGCCTTTTATATATAGAGGTAAAAACAGAATTTCTCCAGTTATGGCCGGCCGCGGTGGTCTCGCGGTTCTAGGTGCGCAGTCCGGAACCGTGCGACTGCTACGGTCGCAGGTTCGAATCCTGCCTCCGGCATGGATGTGTGTGATGTCCTTAGGTCAGTTAGGTTTAAGTAGTTCTAAGTTTTAGGGGACTGATGACCACAGCAGTTGAGTCCCATAGTGGTCAGAACCATTTGAACAATTTTTTTGTCCAGTTATGGACCAATTAGAACCTAAGGGTAAGGTACACTACTTTTGTTCCTACCTTCTCAGAACTTGGCTCCTGCGTTGGCTAATGGCCTGCCGCTGTTCATTTGACGTCACCCTACTAGGCTGTTTTTGTTGCAGTATTGATCAGTACCGTCGAATATTCCCTGTCCTATGAGGTGTCTTTTGTGAAGTTTGGTTTTCTCAAATCCCTTGTTGTCTCTTCCAGTCATCCCTTTGTGTTCTTTCATTTGGAAATATGCAATATTGGCTGGTACCTGGCGCGTTGCTACCGCAGAAGAAATAATTGTGGAAATATCGTTTGAAATTTGAGAGCGTTGTCTTGTTTGTTTACTTAGGAACGATAGAAAGAACGATAGAAAGAATGATATTCATTTCTTTATCGACAATAAATACATTTATAGAAGTTGGATAATATATAAAGGAGAAGTATAAATAAAATGAATGCGGACGAAGTATTTAATTATGCAATCGACTTTCCAAATTCGTAGGGTCGTGCAAGTGTGCCACCTGCCACCGTACAAACTGTCAAGCAAAGTCGGCGTGCCAACCCAGCTGTCCAATGGAACGAGGCGCGCTGTGAAGAAACCGATGCCGAATCGATTTGTAGGTAACAGAATCGCCTGCAATTTGTTCTTGAATTGCGTGGCTGGTTGCACTGACGTCGGTCTTTTTTTTATGCCAAACTAGCACGTTAGCAAAGCCATTTATGATTTTTTTAGTTGGGGAAAATGTGCGGAAGAACTTCGTGTTGAGCTGTTCGATGGACGCCACAATGGCGCAAAAGCTGAATGAAAATAAATGCATCTTGTGGTAGCATCAGCTTCACCAGTGTTCAATAGTTGTTTTGAAAATGTGTCTGCTGACGCACGCGCTGGAAATGTGCGTGCAAATTGGTCTGTAATGTGAGTAATCGCACGTGTGTTCCGATATGCGATGCTTTCACGCAAGCATTGAGTTCATCAACTGTTGTTGATCTAGGTGTAGCTGGAAGAGTTCGTCTACAGTTGCCAGATAGTAAAACGAGAGCGCCATTCAAAGGTTGCGCATTTGATCGTAAATCTAGAATGAGAAAAATCCCCCAGGCTGCGGCTAAGCCATGCCTCCGCAATATCCTTTCTTTCAGGAGTGCTAGTTCTGCAAGGTTTGCAGGAGAGCTTCTGTAAAGTTTGGAAGGTAGGAGACGAGGTACTGGCAGAAGTAAAGCTGTGGGGACGGGGCGTGGGTCGCGCTTGGGTAGCTCAGTTGGTAGAGCACTTGCCCGCGAAAGGCGAAGGTCCCGAGCTCGAGCCTCGGTCCGGCACACAGTTTCAATCTACTAGGAAGTTTCATTTTATGCATTGTTGTCCCAGAGATGTTTACGAAAACTGTAAAAAAAACCGTACAGTGAAGGCGTTGTCTTCAAATTAATAGCTTTTGGGGTACAGTTAATGAAACGGTTGATACAAGCGAAGTACTCGGTCAGGTACAGTTGTTTAGAGACTAATAAACAGTGATGTCAAACCCTAATTGTTAGGTTGACTGTAGAAACGTACTAGGCGATCCTGGTACGTTGTCTAAATTGTACATTGCATGAGTGAGGCATAGATATAAGGGATGATCTCACAGTGCAAGAATAATAGAGATTTATTTATTCCATTCCATTGTAGCCTGTTACCTACAATTTACATGCAAGTTATTCCGATTCTCACACAAATTATGCTGTATACATTAATACTCAGTTTTATCCTACACAAAACTGCCTCCTGTCACCATGAATATTTCCAATATTAATAGTAATAACAATTAAAAGTAAGTTAAAAAAATACTATTTCTACTATGGAAAAAGGCAACGACCTTGCCGCAGTGGATACACCGCTTCCCATGAGATCACCGAAGTTAAGCGCTGTAGGGCGTGGTCGGCAATTGGATGGGTGGCCATCCAGGCCGCCATGCGCTGTTGCCATGTTTAGGGGTGCACTCAGCCTCGTGATGCCAATGGAGGAGCTACTCGACCGAATAGTAGCGGCTTCGGTCAAAAATACCATCATAACGACCGGGAGAGCGGTGTGCCCTCCTATGCGCATGCTCCATGAGGATGACACGGCGGTCGGATGATCCCGGTAGGCCACTCGTGGCCAGACGACGGAGCGCTACAATGGAAAAAGCTGCACCTACTGCTATCATGAAACAGTAGTTAATGTCTGTCACATTCCACAATGCACTCCATCACTCCACTGCCCATAAGCGCGGCGTGCTTGTCCTTTGGGCGTTTGGAGGGCGGTGTGGCTGTATGTGTATCTGCCTCTTCCACTGTCTGCCGCCTGGTTGCAGGCGGGATTCCCCCGTTGCTGTTGCCGGCCGATCCACGTCACCCTGGGCTCTGGTTCCTCTGGTGGGGCGACACGTTGCTCTCTGCTGTTGTTGCGCATACGGTGTCGGCTGCCCTTTGCCGCGACTGCTGAACCCAGCTACGTAGCTTCTCGATCGGGGTTTGGTTGTTCGAAGTAGCGTCAGTATTGTCGTCAAAGGTCTGCCATTCTGTCTCGCAACGCAGTACGTCGTTGGCATCGCGTTGTCCTTGACGATTCATTTGTTGCCGGTCACTCAGTATCAGCTGCATCGGCATACAGACGTCCCTTCTTCGTCACTGGTACACTCGGAGGTGCCTGTCTTCCTCCAGTCCGATGACAGTAGGCAGCATAAGGCCGACAACCAGAAGTGTGTGAGGCCTCTCCATTCCCACCAGCCACTCATATTCAAATACAGAGGTATGTAAACAGGCAGCACACGACGCTGCGGTTGGCAGCGCCTATATAAGACAACAGGTGTCTGGCGCAGTTGTTAGATCGGTTACTGCTACTACAGCGGTCGATACCTGGTGTACCCCCGCTCACATACACACACAGGTGACCCGCGGTATACCGGACTCGGCCGTGAGCCGGCGTGGCGGCGGCAGCTTTCTACAGGAAGCCTCTTCGCCCCGGGCCGTAAGGTAGCGGATCAGGCAGGACAAGGGAGGATATTGTGAGACCGCGCTGCGAGGCCTCACGCAACCTTACGGGGAGAAAAAGTATGTGACCGAGTTAACGAAGTTGTTCAGCGCGACCTCCACTGTAGTGAATGCGACGTGGCACGTTCTGAAACACATGTTGCAACGTATACTTTTTTCAGTCTCTCGATCGCTGTTTGATTATCTCAGAATTGCCGGTTTCGTGCTAAAAGCCGCCTATCTTCACATCGTTGTTCTAGTTACTGAGCGACTAGTCTTGACGGAAACACTATCAGTTTCACTGTAGAGTATTTAGTATGACCTCGCCCGCTGCACTTTGCACCCTAGAGTTTACCGTCGGCGCTCAACTGACATCCTGTGCTCCGGATATTTTCCGTGGCACCTGTCACAACACACACACTCTGTAGATCCCTGCCCCTAAAGTCCTCGACACCTTAGGGAAGTTCCTGCAGAAACTTTTGTGCGGTAAGATACACGAGGAAAGACTTCTTCGTGAAACGAATTTGCAACAGTAGTTATGCTTTCAGAAGCGGGAAGTCAACGGAATACACTGTAAATCACGCGATAAGACTGGTGAAAAACGATCCGCACTAATATGTTGCAGTTGTACTAGAGGACATCGCCGGGGCGTTCCATCACCTACGGTGTTCACCACTTTTTGATCAACTCTGACTGCCCACGAGCGCTATGGAAACGGAGAAACTCCTGCCCAGGAGAGACTCTACGAAAAGGTGGCCGCAAGGATCCATAAGTGGACCTAGTTTTCTGAATCTGGTACTCGACCCGGTAGTAGGAAAGCTGCGGGATAATGAAGACGACGACCTGCTGATGCTTGTGAAGTGACACTCCAGAAGGAACACAGTCGTCCAGCGATTACATCAGTAAAACTGTCTGTTGCGCCTCTAAAGACCACACGTGCTGTTAAAAGGGAATCATTTAAGTGACCCAATCGTGGAATTAAGCGACAGGTCCATAAACACAAAGTCCTTCAACACACACTTATTCGTCTTCTCGGATGAGCTATTAAATTACAGCGCACATTTGGAAGAGTAGGACAGCCAGGAACGTGATGAACTAAATTTTTAGCCTCGCCAATTACGATAGTAACCTGCCGTGCAAACGATAAGAACGTATCACAGCGCCGTCTTAACTGCGATCGTGGGAATACTGTGTGACTGCCTCAGGCCCAGAGCCTTCTGTTCGCAACACAAGCACGGAAATTAAAAGGGACCATGTCAATTGTGACGTTGCAACTTTTACTTGGAATATAGCCACTCGATCTCCAGATACGGAAGAAAGCGGCGAAGTTTTGGGTGAAGAAAGAACAACATCATAAAGTGCTGAATTTAATAGGAATACTGGCCACAAGGAAGCAGGAAAATCGAAATCATATCCTCCACGTGGGACAGAAACGATACCATGGCGCCCAAATAGCGAGGCGCACCCACGATTTTCAGGCAGATATACACTGAAGAGCCAGAGAGACTCGAACAACAGCGTAATATAGCGTAGGACAGAGGTACTGGAACACGGCAGAGGTGTGCATTCGACTAATGTCTGAAGCAGTGCTGGAGGGAACTGACATCATGAATACTGAAGGGCTGTCCGTGAATCCGTAACACTACGAGGGGGTGGAGATGTCTTCTGAACAGCACGTTGCAAGGCATCCCGGATATGATCAATAAGGTTCACGTCTGGGGAGTCTGGCGGCCAGCGGAAGTTTTTAAACTGAGAAGTTTGTTCTGGAGCCCCTCCGTAGCAATTCTGGACGTTGGGGTGTCGCATTGTCCTGCTGGAATTGCGCAAGTCCGTCGGAATCCACAATGGGCATGAATGGATGCAGGTGATCAGACAGGATTCTTAGGTACGTGTCACCTGTCAGAGTCGTATCTAGGCGCATAAGGGATCCCAAATCACTCCAACTGCACACGCTGAACCGTGAATTTTACTTTCAAAATATTTTCTTAAAGAAGTTACTTTATTTACTGGCGATTCGTCAAGAACATTGACACATTTAATCACACTAGATGAGCGTGGAAGTAGTTCCCAGGAAGTAACTGATAGAAAATTACCTTTCACAAATGTGAATTTATTCCTAAAAGCTTTTGAAAACAGACTTAAAATTATAAGCAGAAAACCACGCTCGAAATATCAAGTTACAGTATTAGAGGAAAGAACAATATTAACAGTAGGAGCCTTCGGGCTGACAAGCTTTCCTGCTCCCTTTCAACACGGCCGTAGTCATGACCGCTCACAACCACCTCTGAAAGAGTACACTGGTGCAAATCTGCAACACACCAGATTACTTTAAACAACATACATGTAAACTATGCACCCCGTAAGAGGAATGGAAATGGTACCACCCTTAAATTATTTGCCACCAAAATTGCAACTTGTTTTTAAAAGAACTCTTACGGTAGTAGGGTGGCAACTTTATATACTAAAATGACCATTTAAATAAAATCCATGAAATGCACTTTTACATAAAATGTACCAACATGGTCTACATTACACATGATGATAGGAAGATAAAAACACATTTCAGGAATTCGGCCTTTACACCTTAAGCAATAAATTTGTTAACACCGAATCCGAGAAACATGGCAGAGGCAGCTATTACGCATGGCAGACCGACAGATACTAACTGTCTAACAAATGCGGACGGGAGACAGACGAGCAAGCTAGGGACGAGAGACTGACCATGAAAATAAGTAGAATTTAGCAAGTAAATGAAACAACATATCTCCAATCAGTGCGATTTCTGGCCTGGCGCAGCACCCCCAACGCTCTCCCGAACCGTCCGCCGCCAGCCGCTGCAACGGACGCAGGAAGGCGCGCCGGTCCCCCGTCCCACGGCGCCGCAGCTCCCACCGGCCAGCCCGATGTCCTGGTTCCGCTCCTGTTGCTCTCTTGTCAACCTCGAAGCCACTACCCCTCGCTATGCGGCTCTGCCCCCTGGACTCACGTGGGGACCTCTCATGCGCCGGCGCTCAAGGCGGACAAGTTATCTCGAGTCTCAGAGCGCGACCGACCGACCGACCGATCCAACCGCCAGTGACGGTGGCCCGAGCAACTCGAGCAGACTGGCGGCCTAGCGCGCAGACTCAGATGCAGCAACGCAGCCCCGACCGGGCGACCACTGGCTGTGTTCTGTTACTGGCGGACTGGCAAGACTCTCATTCTCTGGCTTGAAGTTTGATCCAAACGACGGACGTACTCGCACCCCGACGGCAGACAGACACTCACTGACTGACCGCCCCACACGGCGCCGGCTGACCAACTGACTAGCGCCGCCTCGCCTCGACTGACCGACTCCTCACTACCGAACTCACAGCGCCCCTTAAATGCACGTGAACAGGCAACCCTTCCGCTTTCCCACCAGAGGGAGACACCAAAGCTGCGGTTACCACAACGGCGCCACCGCCAGAAACGGAGGGCGACTGCTTCACACTACGCGCTGCGGCGTGCTCCTCAAAACAGCAGGTTTTTTTTTTACCACGGCTCACACGGCCCACACCATTAGAGAGAGTCCACTAGACTGAATAGTCCCCGGCTGACATGCAGGGTCCGTACTCGTACTCGTCCATCTGCTCGATACAATTTGAAACGAGACTGGCCAGGCCAGTGTCACTGTTGACGGGCACAGACGAGGCGTAAATTTTTGTGTCGTGCAGTCATACACACTCACATACACGAGTGGGCCTTCGGCTATGATTGTACAAAATTACGAAGCTAGACCGCAAGAATGAAAGAAGTTTTCTGCTCTCTCTCTCTCTCTCTCTCTCTCTCTCTCTCTCTCTCTCTCTCTCATTCATTAGGCTGCCTTTTTCCCTTTATGTGCATATATCCGTAAAGTGTAAGAGAAGCAGCTGCCGCCGTGGTCTCCACGCTGCTGCAGCCTACATCCATTTGAAGACACCAATTTTGCAGGACTTCTCTTTTGTTCTTGTAAGTGACGTGGAGTGCGCCTGGTGAGGACAGACAGGGAGCGGACACCTGGACGTAATGTCCAGATAGAAGATAAAGTTTTCCAGGGTCCACCATGGAGTTTATTCCTCGAACTGACTGCAGGAGGCCTCGCTTAGGGTGGCTTGTAAGGTTTCGGGCCACGAAGAAGCCAGAACCGGTATACGTCCTTAGTACACGACTGTCGACTCCAGAGAGGACTCGAGATTTAGGCCGGCGATCTTCGGGGGCAACGCGTGACAGCTCTGCCCCACGTTCCGTTCTGCCTGTATGCGGTAGCCCATTTGTTATCGGCAGTGAAAGTATCGTGAGGACAAACAACCTCTGCTTAGACAATGATTGTACTAGTTAAGAAACGTACAATTCTGGATAATACGTAGTTAAACTGGCTGTGCTATCTCCATGTGTCTTTGCCATTAACCGTTCGCACTTCACGACCGTATGAGGGAGACACACAGCGGAACCCTGAAATTTATATTGAGTGTTAACATACACTGCTGATCAAAAGTATCCGGACACCTGTTAGTGGAATTGACGTGCGGTGGTGTCCTCCCTTCGTCTTCATCGAGAAGCCCGTCGTTCCTCAAGAGCTGAAACCAGAGGGAGCGACGATGTTGCGTGTTGGAGTCTGGAGCGGAGTCGAGTTTGTGATTCATTTCAAAGGTGCTCAAGTCAGGACTCTGGACCGGCCAGTTCATTATTTCAGGAATGCTGTCCACAGACCACTGCCTGATGCTGCCCTATGACAGGGTGCATTGCCATGCTGGTACAAACAAGTACCGTCTCAGAACTGTTCCTCTACTGTGCGGACTACACAGTCCCTGTAAGACGTGCTCGTATCGTTCCACATTTCGTGTTTTCTTAAGCGCAATAGGAGTACCACAACCCAAACTACGAAGAACACCCCCGTACCTTACCACCGCCAGCTCTGTAGGTCGGTGTTGGCAATACACACGGTGGCAGGTAATTTTCTACACGCATTGGACAAACCCAAAACCTTCCATCGGACTGCCACAGGATGTAGCGTGATTCGTGACAAGTCATCCACCGTCAGTTGGAATCAGTCTCCATAACACCTCGAGCGTCGCTCATCGCGGACTGCAGAAATGCGTGGCTTGTGAGGAGCTGCTCCAGCGCTGTACCCCATTATTTTCAGCTCCCTACACCGACACGTCACTGAGCTGGTAGTACTTTGGAACTCACGAATGGTCCCTCCCGCTAATTTCGTGCGATTTTAACAACCCGTCCGCAATGTTGGACTGTCCGTGTCCGTCAGTAGACTAGGTCAGCCTGGCCTGGGTTTAGCTTTGGTTGTTCTTTCGCGTCTCCTCTTCAATCACTTCAGCGAGAGTAAAAGGGATGAAATTTCGCTGATGGGTGAGTCTGCTTCTTAGCTGACTTCCAGCGGCCCACCCGTTCTGTTGTCACAACGGCTCTGCTGACCGAAACAATACTGCCCCCCCCCCCCCCCCCCCCCCCCGCTCCTCCTTTATACTGGAGGGTCCGCTTCTCTTCACATCCTGCTGTTGGTACCGCATTATATACTGGTGTTCAGATGCTTCTGATTAACTAGTGTACCCACTTTTTTTCTTCAGAAATACTCCTCTGCATTTTATGTCCCCTCTATACCGACGTGATTTCATTTGTTGCTCGAACAGCAAACGTCGCCTGTTACTTATTTTGTCATCTAATCCCGTCTGCACTGTGTACTCAATTCGTCTGTATTTCAGTTCTTCGTTTTCCTTTTACTAACATTCGTGTAACGTTTCCTCCTACACAGTTAGCGTACTCTCATTAATCTAGTAAATTTTGAGGTCATTTACAGTTATGGGGCACCTTACGTCTTCGCCATTTACTTATCTCGCATCACGGTTAATTTTTGATGTCGGATCTATGAGGATAATTGTTTTAAATCTAGTACTAAACAGTAGGTGTCTGGGCTGGATGAACGAGTAGCACGCGTCGACGCTGCCGCCTTCGCCGTGCGCGGTTAGGACTAGTTCCAGACAGGCGACACTTTGCAGCTCTTGTGTGTAGAACCCCTGTCCTGTGTCCCTAAGACGACTTCAGCGCCTGGTGAGGCGGCAACCCACCTGACACGGCTGTATACGCGGCTGCCTCGCGTCACTCGGAAGGCGGCGAGGCTACCCGGATCGTCCCGTCCACCGCAGGGTCGTTACAGACGGAGGACGAACTCGATAGAAAGGAAGGCTCCGAAGGAAGCTCGGCCGTGTCCTTTCTCAAACCAGTGCTGGACTGTGCCTTACGAGAATGAGAGAAACTCCTGGACAACTAAATCTGCATGCGACGCCTTGGTCTGAACCACGATGACTCTGAATGTCAGCCGGGCACTGACTCGGCCATCTCGGTAGGTTGCCGTCGCGCACCCTGTTCAGCAGAGATACGGTGTGATCAAAGGGATGCGGACACCTGGCTGAAAATGACCTAAAATTCAAGAAGCCCTCCATCCGTTCGTGGCGGCCTCCATCGGTAATGCTGGAATTCAGTATGGTGTTGGCCCACCCTTAGCCTCGATGACAGCTTCCACTCTCGCAGACATACGTTCAGTCACGTGCTCGAAGGTTTCTTCGGGGATGACAACCCATTCTTTACGGAGTGCTGCACTCAGAAGAGGTATTGATGACAGTCGGTGAGGCCTGACACGAAGTAGCGTTGCAAAACATCACAGAAGTGTTACGTAGGATTCATCTCAGGACTCTGTGCAGCCCACTCCATTACGGGGATGTTATTGTAGCGTAACCACTCCACTACACGCCGTGCGTTACGAGCAGGTCACCGATCGTGTTGAAAGATGCAATCTCCATCCCCGAATCAACAGTGGAAAGAAAGAAGGTGCTTAAACCATCAATGTAAGCCTGTGCTGTGATTGTGCCACGCAAAACAACAAGGGGTGCAAAACTGGACCACACTATTACCCCACCGCCTCCGAATTTTATTGTTGGCACTACACACGCTGCAGATGACGTTCACCGGGCATTCGCCACACCCACATCCTGCCATTGGATCGCCACATAGTTTACCGTGATTCGTCACTACATACAACGTTTTTCCAGTGTTCAGTCGTGCAAAGTTTACGCTCCTTACACCAAGCGAGGCGTCGTTTGGCATTTACCGGCGTGACGTGTCGCTTATGAGCAGCCGCTCGACCATGAAATCCAAGGTTTCTCACCTCCCGCCAAACTGTGATAGTACTTGCAGTGGACCCTGATACAGTTTTGAATTCCTGTGTGGTGGTCTGGGTAGAAGTGTGACTATACATATTACGGACGCTGTTCAACCTTCGGCGGTCTGTCAGTCAACAGTCCAGGTCGGCCTGTACGCTTCTGTGCTGTACGTGTCCCTCCACGTCCCCACTTCACCAACATATCGGGAACAGTGGTCCTGGGGGTGTTTAGGAGTGTGGAAATCTCGCGTGCGGACGTATGACACAAGTGACACCCACTCACCTGACGACGTTCGAAGTCCCTGAGTTCCGCGGAGCGCCCCATTCTGCGCTCTCACGATGTGTGATGACTACTGAGGTCGCTGATACGGAGTACCTGGCAGTAGGTGGCAGCGCAATGCACCTAATAAGAGAGAAGTATATTGTTTTGGGTGTCTGAGGATACTTTTTATTAGTTAGCGTGTGTGGACACCACTTGTCGGTTGTGGTCGTTTCCCAGGGATTCGTGTTGTGCCTGGCACTGTGGCGTACAGGCGACGGCGCACGCACGTCAGAGGTCAGGTGATTGTAGCACAGTTGTGTGCCGTGGTGTCAGCGCCCTCGCCGGCATGAGCTCCACGTAGGTTTCCAGCCAGCAGCTTACCCCGGTCTGGGAAGCCTGCACACGATTCCAAGTCCGCCGCCGCGGTCAGACGACAGCAGGCAGCCGTGCCTCAGGGGCCGCAGCAGCACCCAAATTTTTCCTCCGAGGGCAGCGGTTCGCAAGCAGGGCGGTGCTGCCGCTTTCCTCGGCACCAGGGGGAGCTCGTAACGCAGTGGCCGCGGCGCCGCTCCTTCGCGGCCGCGCGGCCCCAGCTGAGGTAAACAGCAGGAGGCGGGCGGCGCGGCTTCGCGGCTTCGCGGCTTCGCGGCTTCGCGGCTTCGCGGCTTCGCGGCTTCGCGGCTTCGCGGCTTCGCGGCTTCGCGGCTTCGCGGCTTCACGGCTTCACGGCACCCCCACGTTGTATGGCTGGCCACTCTGGCCCGGCACTGCTTCCACCTCCCGGCCACACTACCACCTGCAGGCCACGTGACGTCGCCGGACGCAGCTACTTGGCGGGAAACGCGTCTTCCCACGCCTAGGCTGAACTGCCAAAGTGTTCCGGAACAGGGATCAGTCGAGTCTTCCTTCACCTTTTGTGCCCGCCCTCTTTCTGGCAGTCCAGGTGGGCCGCCGCGGGTCTGACTCGCCGTGCTGCAGTGGCCGCTCGTCTGCTGGGGAAGGGAAGGGGCGGGCGGCCAAGTGCAGCCCACACACTGTACGCCACAGCACCCAGCACCAGAGCGGGCGCTTTTTGCTGCTGCTCTGGTTTCATAACAGCCGACACTCTGGCCAGACCAGCGCTGTAGTGGAGTGGAGTGGAGTCAAGTGATCCCGTCCCTTCATTTCCTTCCCTTTCCCTTGTTACGTGCTGCGATGACAGGCCAGAGCGTCCGCTTCCTTAACTGTCACTGCTTTACTCTCTCTCTCTCTCTCTCTCTCTCTCTCTCTCTCTCTCTCTCTCTCTCTCTCTCTCTCTTTTCACGGATGCCTTCCGAGTATTTTTGTACATGGAGGAGTAGGAACATAAGTTTCACCTGTCGATTGTGGTCAGAGTTGTGTGTGAAAGGAAAAAAGAGAATGAGACATTAAAGATAAGACATACCTTTATTTTTCTACATAATTTCCAAGTACAGTGAGACACTCGTCATACCGCTTTATAAGCTTCAAAAAGCCTTCCAGGAAAAAATCACGGTGTTCCATAAGCAAGAAGCGTTGAACGGCTTGTTTGACGTCAGCACTGCTGCCAAGCGCCTACCGCCGAGAGGCTTCTTCAAAGCAAGAAACGGAGGGACGTCACTTGGTGCGAGATCCGGACTGTAGAGACCTTCGAAGACCTTCTCTCTTTCACCACGGTGCCGGACTTCGCCGTCAAAAATGGTTCAAATGGTTCTGAGCACGATGGGAATTAACATCTGAGGTCATCAGTCCCCTACAACTCAGAACTACTTAAACCTAACTAACCTAAGGACATCACACACATCCATGCCCGAGGCAGGATTCGAACCTGCGACCGCAGCGGTCGCGCGGCTCCAGACTGTAGCGCCTAGAACCGCTCGGACCTCCGGCCGGCGGTCAGTAATACTTTACCTGCAGACGGAGTGCTTTTGAACTTCTTTCGGACAGGTGATGACGGATGTTTCTACTCGTGCAGTTGCAGACGTCCATCACAGAATTGCTGGCACCATCTCCGCACCATTTGCCTCGACATCACACCTGACCCATACGCCTCAACAAGGCGGTTAGGAATTTCTGTGCCTGATACTCCACGTGCCCATCCATAGCGGATAGCAGCTCTCACTTCCGCGACTCCAAAACGCACCTTCTCTCCACAGCTCCGGGAAAAGACTGAGCGCCTGGCCTCCGCTTTGCCCAGCCACTGCGACAGCGCTATCTGCTTGATCGCGGTCGACCTCTACCCAGTGGTGCATCGGTGCCTTGCACGTGCGCGTTCACCTGCCGTGTCGCCTTTCGTCCATATCACGCAACTCTGAACACAGTCGACAGGGGAAACTTATTTTCCAACTCCCCCTTGTGTTTTTGTTCGGGACCACACAGTCTCCGGCGGGTCTTTACCCAGTAGCAAAGCAGCTGCGATCGTGCTCCATTCCATGGAAAGGATTCTTTCTCTTATCGCGATGTACTCCAGGATAGAAACGAGGTCAGCACCGATGGTGATGCCATAGTCCAGCTATCACCAGCGGATTACAGGTACAGTCAACGTAATTATAACGACATATATTCTGATGGACTTGGAAGAGCAGTTGAACGGAATGGAGAGTATCTTGCAAGGAGGAAATAAGATAAACACAAGAGTAAAACGAGGATAATGGAATGTAGTCGAATTAAATCAGATGATGCGGCATTTAGATTAGGAAACTAGTCACTTGAAGTAGTAGATGAGTTTTGCTATTTGGGGAAAAATTAATTTATGACGGTCGAAGTAGAGAGGATATAAAATATAGACTGTCGATGGCAATAAATGGGTTTCTGAAGAAAAGAAATTTCCTAGCATGGACTATAGATGTATTACGAAGTCTTTTCTGAAATTATTTGTATGTAGCTGTGTATGGAAGTGAAACATGGACAATAAACATTTTAGACAAGAAGAGAATTGCAGCTTTCTAAATGTGATGCAACAGAAGAATACTCGAGATTAGATGGAGATCACGTAACTAATGAGGAGCTATTGAATAGAATTGGGGAAAAGAAGAATTTGTGGCACAACTTGACTAGAAGAAGGGATCACCAATTTAATACTGGAGGGAAGCGTGGAGAGTAAAAATCGTAGAGGGACACCACAACATGAGTACAGCGAACAGATTCAGAAGGATGTAAGGTGCAGTAGTTACTCTGTGATGAAGAGGCTTGCACAGGATAGAGTAGCATGGAGAGCTGCATGACGCCAGTCTTTGGGCTGAAGACAACAAGAATAACATTCTGATGTAAGTCAGGCATGCGCAGATATTACTCAGACTGAGCGGAACTGGACTAATGTTTCTATTGCCTCAGTTACGTCGGAGTACGTGTCGTTACAATTACGTTCACTCTACCTACAACGCAGTCGTGACAGCTGCGCTGTTTCCTGAAATACAGATCTGCAGCGAAAAAGACACACGGCATCACCACCGATGCAGACCTTCTCTGTCCCGAATGTAGCCGTCATTCGTTCTGGCTGTTAGTCCAGTCATCCTAGGTCCTGTGAAAATACATGCGCAACAGTGAAGAGGCCTCTAATACATAAGAACCAAAAACGTACAACACCAAACACAGAGCAATGCAGACAGATGCAAGGGTACTGCGATGTGGTCACCCTCGCTGCGGGAGCACCTGAGCACAGACTCGTTCTGCCGGCCTTCCGCCGAATTCTGTGGACGCATGCGTGTCGGCCGACTCCTCGCTAGTAAACTTGTCTGTCCACAATGGCCGGCCGGAGTGGCGGAGCGGCTCTCTACCGCTACGGTCGCGCGGTCGCAGGTTCGAATCCTGCCTCGGGCATGGATGTTTCTCATTTCCTTAGGTTAGTTAGGTCTAAGTAGCCGAGGCTGCCGACACACAGCCGAGCAGGAACTGGATGCAGGTTTGAAGACGGAGACGAAACAGCGGGGACGCTAGCCGAATGAAAATGACGCGCACAGCGCCGACGTTTGCACCGTTCTGCACTACTTTCAGTACACTACAGACACAGAGCTAAGTGCGACAAGCGAACCAAACTAATTTCGACAACTCGGTAAAGGGCCGGTGGAGACAGTGGGTTTCTCTCACTCGGAACGTATCGCTGAACAGCCCCTGAGACTTTGTCGGTGGAGTTTTGGTCCACTTTGCGTATAAGTAAAAGAAACATTCTGTCAGATTAAAACTGTTTGTCGGACGGAGACTCGAACTAGGAAGGTAGGAGACGAGGTACTGGCGGATTTAAAGCTGTGAGGATGGTCCGTGAGTTGTGCTTGGGTAGCTCAGTTGGTAGAGCACTTGCCCGCGAAAGGCAAGGTCCCGCGTTCGAGTCTCGGCCCGGCACAGTTTTAACCTGACAGGAAGTTTCATATCAGCGCACACCCCGCTGCAGAGTAAAATGTCATTCTATAAGTAAAAGGTTGTACTCTGTCGATAAGTGATAGCAAATGCGTGTGTAACAGCAAGAAAATGACAATAGAGAAATAAATATTTGTGTGTAGTAGTAGTTACACCATCAGCTACGTATATTAGTTTTATTTAGTTGGGATCGGCTTCCGTGACACAATCTTCCACCTTCAAGGAGCTCTGCGACGTATAGTCATCACTCTGTCAACAGGCATAATCGCCGTATCCCTCATAAAACGGGCAGAAACC
Organism: Schistocerca gregaria; assembly: GCF_023897955.1. Classification (NCBI taxonomy): domain Eukaryota; kingdom Metazoa; phylum Arthropoda; class Insecta; order Orthoptera; family Acrididae; genus Schistocerca; species Schistocerca gregaria. The sequence continues at coordinate 218,964,575 of NC_064929.1, forward strand.
ATCGGCGTCTGCGGAAGTTATTTTATTGTATGATTATATGATAGCGGAACAAACATTGGTACCAGTTACTTCTGTAAAATATCTGGGAGTATGCGTGCGGAACGATTTGAAGTGGAATGATCATATAAAATTAATTGTTGGTAAGGCGGGTACCAGGCTGAGATTCATTGGGAGAGTCCTTAGAAAATGTAGTCCATCAACAAAGGAGGTGGCTTACAAAACACTCGTTCGACCTATACTTGAGTATTGCTCATCAGTGTGGGATCCGTACCAGATCGGGTTGAGAGAGGAGATAGAGAAGATCCAAAGAAGAGCGGCGCGTTTCGTCACAGGGTTATTTGGTAAGCGTGATAGCGTTACGTAGATGTTTAACAAACTCAAGTGGCAGACTCTGCAAGAGAGGCGCTCTGCATCGCGGTGTAGCTTCCTCGCCAGGTTTCGAGAGGGTGCGTTTCTGGATGAGGTATCGAATATACTGCTTCCCCCTACTTATACCTCCCGAGGAGACCACGAATGTAAAATTAGAGAGATTCGAGCGCGCACGGAGGCTTCCCGGCAGTCGTTCTTCCCGCGAACCATACGCGACTGGAACAGGAAAGGCAGGTAATGACAGTGGCACGTAAAGTGCCCTCCGCTAGACACCGTTGGGTGGGTTGCGGAGTATAAATGTAGATGTAGATGTAGATGTAGTTGCACCAAATTAACCACACTCGTGTGACACAAGTCGTCGGGTGCTTCCTAACGTTGTCTTCGAACCTCCTCTTGTCGGGCGTAGTGTCATGGACTCAACAAGTCGTTGAAGCAGAAATACTCAGCCACACTGCCTCTGTGGCCGTCCGTCATAGCAGAGGTGTTGCCCGTCCAGCATTTTGTGCACGAACTGACCTCTCGATTGTGACCCATAAATGTTGGGTGCGATTCATATCAGGGGATCTGTGCGGCCTAATCATTCGCTCCAATTGTCCAGAATGTTCTTCAAAATAATCGCGAATAACTGTGTCCTTGTGACATGACGCATCGTCATCCATAAAAATTCTATCGTTCTTTGGAAACATGTCCACGAACGCCCGCGGATGGTCTCCGAGTAGTACAAGATAACTATTTTCAGTCAGTGTGAACCGTAATTTCCAATCCTTTTATTAGACATGTCTCTAGAACCATGTTGCTTGTATCTTGGCAACTGATAAAGCTTTCACAAAATAACAGGACGACTATTAGTTGCACGTGTTTTCTACATTCGTGCAAAATTTGAATCGATTCGCAGAAATGTGCAACATAGGGGTGGCGCGCATAGAAAACGATTTTTTTTTCGAATGAAACTATATTTTTGAAACTGTTTTCAATTTTATCGTAAGAATGCATATTTTGTTTATTTGATTCTTGTTAAACATGTTTCCGTTCACGTAAGTCCGAACCTTACGTGCTGCATTTAGGTCTACTTCAAAGGAACGTGTTTCAACAATGGATAATGAGACAGAAATTACCTCTAGAGACTATCCAGAACTTCCTTTAAGTGATTATTCTAGGAATATGGTGCATCGTGAGGACAAAATGACACCAGTTAAGTGAGCACAGACACGTTACAGCAAAGATACATCCCGCGCTCCATTCGCGAATGGAACAAGAATAAGCTTTAATAAATGGTACAGTGGTCAGTACCCTCTGCCATGTATGTCATAGTGGCTTTCAGAGTATGTATGTAGCACTCTCAACAGTGGCCACCGCGCTGGAAATCTGAGAGCCTCTCATCGCTTTTACTCACACACGTGTCCTCCAGCCAGCGTTCACCGTGACCGGGTCCCTGGAGTGCGTGGCGGACTGGACCCCGCTCTCTCTCTCTCTCTCTCTCTCTCTCTCTCTCTCTCTCTCTCACACACACACACACACACACACACACACACACACACACACACACACACACACACACACACCTCCCAGCCCTCCTTCTAACCCGGTCGCCAGACATCGCGGAACGTTTCGGCGTGATTGCCATCCTCGGGCGTCACCGTCTCGATTTCCCGCCCGGCCGCGGCCATTTCGCCGGACGGGAGAAAGTCGCCAGAGCGTAATTTATAATCTCAGAGCAGAGCAGGGGTGGACTGGTTCTGGTTGTGGTTCTGCAGCCTGGCGAGTCCGGAACTCTGCGTTACGTCGGCGCGCGGTGTGTGTGTGTGTGTGTGTGTGTGTGTGTGTGTGTGTGTGTGTGTGTGTGTGTATTCTGAACCTTCATGTACATCAGCAATACGAATTTGTGTGTCATAACGTTCATAGAACTACTTTCACACTGTTTATCCATCGTTCCACACTCAAACGGCAACTGAAAAAAAACAACTGCTAAATCTTTCCGTGCGAACTCTGATTTACCTCATTTTATCTCTATTGCCACTTCTCCTCCTCTAAGTGGGAGTCGTCAAAACATTTTCGCATTCGGAGGAGAAAGTCGGCGATTGAAATTTCTTGAAAGGATCTCGCTGCAGTGAAAAACGCCTTTGTTTTCGTGGCAGCGTATCCAATTCGGGTACCCTCATCTGTGAGTGCTGTCTTCCATATTCCGCGATAGTGCAAGACGAGCCGCCGTTCTTTCGCCTTATTCGGTGTCCTACGTCAACTGTAGCTGGTAAGGATGCCATAAGGGACAGCAGGAACAAGAAAGTCAAGCGTAGTACAGGCAGTCCTCGTAGCAGGCACGTTGCACCTTCTGAGTGTTTCCCCAATAAACTGCACTCATTGTTCGTCTCCTCCGTTACATTTTCTGTGGGATCCTTCCACTTTAAGTTATTCGTAATTGTAATTCCTAGGTATTTGGTTGTTAACCTTAAGCATCAGATGTCCTCCACTCATCGTAAACAAAGGTTGTACAGATGCAGTCTTGGGTGAGAAGTTGTCAAGTTGAGAAGACAGAATGTTACGGAATAGCGGAGACAGCGGGCTGACAGTTTTGTGTTATACATATGACAGAAAACAGTGTGTTTCATTTCCATGTTGATCACATGGCAGTAGGCAATCAGAACTTAAATCAGCCACATATAGTGTACCTCAGGGTTCTGTTTTGGGTCCTCTGCTGTTTCCTATGTACAAACATTGCATTGTGGGAAGACACTATCCATTTTTTGCAAGAGGTACGGTTGTAGAAGTATCAAATAGCAGAAAGATATTTCTCAAAAGGCATAATAATAATGTCGTGTGACTAGGGCCTCCCCTTGGGTAGACCGTTAGCCGATTGCAAGTATTTCGATTTGACGCCACTTTGGCGACTTGTGCGTCGATGGGGATGAAATGATGATCATTAGGACAACACAACACCCAGTCCCTGAGCGGAAAAAATCTCCGACACAGCCGGGAATCGAACCCGGGCCCTTAGGATTGTCATTCTGTCGCGCTGAGCACTCAGCTACCGGGGGCGGACCTGAAAAGCCATATAATGAACTGACAGAAAACATCGATAGGCGGTTGAAGGCGAATACACTGTCAGTCGTTTCACAAGGTTCAATAGGTACTTGAAGCCCACCATTTCTCACACAAGCTGTGAAGATAGTCTCCTCGCTGTTACCGTGGCGCTCTTCAGCGGTCACTGAAACGAACCTGTGGCCGTTGGTGCTGGCCTCCTTTGTACTGGCCCGGCACGCCCTGCTCGCACTGTGGTGCAGGTGGCCGGCCAGAGTCGGCCGCCGCTGTCGTGGCGACTCGATGCAGCAGCGAAAGCGGGCCCACAACACCTCCAGCCGGCCTTGCCCGCGGCTCTGCTCAGCTGCTCCCTCCCTCCCTCCCTCCGCAGTGGGCCCTCTCAGCGACCACTTCCGCGTGCGGAACGGACCGCCGTGGTATCAAAATACAAGTGCGAGTGCCACTTTAGCACTGACTATTTCGTGGAAACTTAATTAGGTACACTGACGGAAAGAGATCGCAACGCCAAGGACTAGTTTCGCGACATAAACGAAAGTCCTTGATGCAGTAATTGTCCAACAGCCGTATGTATTGTAGAAATTTATATGATGAACTTCTATGTGCTACCAGTTTCGGCATTACATTGACGCCATCTCCAGGCCCCACACGTCATAGTCGTAAAATCGCTATACACGGTAGGAACCATATAACTGGATCCGTGAATCAAATCGTTCTGCAACAGCTCAGTCTGTGTCGCCTGGCCACCAAGAGCTGTTGCAGGACGATTTCATTCACGGATCCATTTATATAGCTCCTACCGTGTATAGCGATTTTACGACTATGACGTGTGGGGCCTGAAGATGGCATCAGTGTAATGCCGAAACTGGTAGCACATAAAGTTCATCATATAAATTTCTACAATACATACGGCTGTTGGTAAATTGTTGCATCAAGAAGTTCATGCCAGCCGTCGTCCCACGATCCATAATGGATCAACGAAGATTAAACAAAAGTTGGTGGTCGTGTTTGTACATGTGGGAGATGTCTATTCAAATTTCGTACAAGTCCCATAAGAGTGGAGTCAGTAGCGGCGCTATGACGAAGCATATGAGAAGTGCTATAAATACACTATACAACGGTCGTGAGCGTCACTTACCTTTCAGATTAGACGTGGTGAGTTGACGTTAGTCAAGAATGCGTTTAAGTTCACACACATTTGAACATTTCCTATCCAGATCACATTTGACAAAGGACTTCTCTTTGCCCATTAATGTGGGTGTGTCTTTTTTTTTAATTTCACCTGTTATTCGTACGGTCTTGCGTGTCCGTTCCAAACTGAACTTCCCTAAGATCGCCTTCTGCTGGTTGTTTCATGCTCCTGTAGATTATACGTCGCGTCCTATTTTGCAACTGCGACAAGTTAAACTGATAATATTCACACCAGTCGGCAGCACCTGTCCTCTGTATCGCGATTATTACGCTTTTCGTGTAGTCTGGTGCTTTCCGGTCACGCTGACTGGCTCACAATCAGACGTTGAGTAGAGATAAAAAAATGTAGGCCTACCGACTTCATCACAAACGCTTCATTATTTCAACTCGTATTTAAGATCGCAAACGTTAATTACGTACTAAAAACGATATACAACTAAATCGAACATGCATGCACAACGCATAACAAGTCTCTCAATAATTCAAATACCTTTTAATCGTTTCCAAAAGTCCTCTGAACAAAAAAAAAAAAAAAAAAAAGGCTCTGAGCGCTATGGGACCTAACACCGATGGTCATCAGTCCCCTAGAACTTATAAGAACTACTTAAACCTAAGGGCAGCACACAACACCCAGCCATCACGAGGCAGAGAAAATCCCTGACCCCGCCGAGAATCGAACCCGGGAACCCGTGCGTGGGAAGCGAGAACGCTACCGCACGACCACGAGATGCGGGCCCTCTGAACTTCAATTCAACTCAAAAGCACGGCGAACATAGGAAGCGCGAGAGACGTTTGGTGCCATTTTTCTGCCAAAGCTAATCAACCAGTCACGGGCAACTTCACCTATGGCCACTCTCTCCCTATACTGGCTTCATACCGAGGGTAGGAAGCGTCTGTACATTTTCGTTTGTGCTATTTTTACATTGTACAGTATCGAAACAGTCGCAGTGTATTGTGGGTTCTCGAATTTTAAACAGCAAAGACAACTATATATATTTGCAATGTAACTTGAGTTGTATATCAATAATAGACTTCCGTCATACCTGTTTCTTATATTGTTAGATTCAGCCCAACTTACGTAATGTGTAGAGGAGGTAACATAAGTTTGCCGCATCGACAAGATTCCCTGGTGTAAAGACGAGCCAGAGTGGTTGTCATAGTAGCCCTCTTGATATTCATCAGTTAACTCGTCCATTTGTGCTTTGCGTTTCTTTAAGTATGATTTTTGACAGAATTTTGTAAATAACTGGCAGTACTGAAATCCTTCAATACTTACAGATTCGTCCCTTTGGTGGTCTGCCATAATCCACCAAAGGGACGAAACTGTAACTGTATATACATAAACTAGTAGTGTGTCAAATGTATAGGCGTATAAGTTAAATTGCTGATAAGATCATTTTTATTGTGCAGTATAACTGTAAACAGAGATGGATAAACAATACTTTTGTAATATTAGCATTCAAAATACTAAAGAGTTGAAGAATGTAACTTAAGTACCAAAGAAAGCATTTTACACTGTCATTGTCGATATCATCGATTTCTTTTGATACTGAGATAATTTAAGAAAAAAATTCTGTGTTTTTGTGAAAGTGTTTGTGGAACAGCGTATGAAAGTTGCATTGGTCAGATCGAAGAAAAAGTACAATTTGTTAAATATTGAGAATGAACTGTAAGAAAAATGTTACATCGTTTTTATTTGTGGTAATGCCATTTGCCACCCTAAAAACCACAAGAAAACGTAGTTTCATTTTGTAGTGTAATGTCGTGCATTTCGTTTTAACAGTGACTTTCTCTTAGGAAAAAAGATCGTGAAAATATACCAAGTGTTCGAGAAAAGAAAAATAAATATAATCTTTTTTTCTGTAAAGTATGTCACTGCACTATGTTACAAATGAAGGAGTGCAACAATGAAATATATATGCCTACGCAGAAAGGAATAAGAAAAATCTGGAGATGATGATAACGGTTAGTGTCAGCGACTGCATAATCGGGTGTTGTTCTTAGCCTGTGAGTGGGCTCCACGTGGGATCCGAAGCACGGACCCCACGGGGGTTCCCGGCATGCTCCACACGCCCGGGCGGAGGTGGAGGCCAGTGCAGAGAAATCTGAAAATTCCAGCGCCGGCCGGGGATAGAACCCCGGCCCGGCTGGGGCGAATAGTGGGAACGTTCAGACCCACTGACCACTTTTTTTCCTTTTTTTTCTTAAAAAGCCCCTTAGGAAAATGGAACTAAAAAAAACCCTAAGTGCCACCGCCACTTTTCATCCTATAACAAAAAATCTGATCCACTTCAGGCGTTGGCTCCTGAGTAAACCCACCCCAGAGATCTGCCTATATATCAGGGGAAATATGGGAAATCAAGGTTAGGGCTATCCTTTGCCACTTTTTTTTTTGTTACCTGTGAATTCTAGTAACTAAGTGTTACAAGTAAGTGTTACAACAACAAAGGTGGCATAAAAGAGTAAGCCAGAAATAAAAACATAAATCACTGATGTAATTCCAACTAAAAGGTTCTTCAATAATGTAACTGGTTCCACTTGGAGCCTCGTCATCGTTATCTGATATCTCCAATTGCGCCTTTGAAGGGAATCTGCAACGGAGGCATTCAGCTTCGCTAGTGCCTCAAGGAAAACAGCATCCTTGCAGCAGCTTGTCTCTTCCTTCGCTCATGGCTGACAAGGCAGAACGTTCAGCCGTTTGTGTGATGCGGCACAGAACATTAACCGCAGCTCGGCACTCCCCAGCTGAGTGGGGGGTTAACGAAAACGCTGCGTAAATAATTTGCGAAGAGCGTACGGTATTTCGGTGTGCGTTCGAGGGCATTGTGAGCATTTTGCAGGAACCACCAGTAATCAAGCTGCTCTTTCTCTCCGTCGCGAAAGATGTAGGCGACGGTAAGTCCTTTGAACCATGTAAGCGCATGATATTTTGATGCCGGAAAGTAAGTTCCATCGGGACAGCGTGGGGTCTGAGGGTCAATCATATCAGGTGTGACCAGGAGGTAACAAGCCAATATCTTCTGTGTTAGTCGCCAAACTCCGGACGACGATGCGCAAGTAAAACGATGTTCATCAGTATCCAAAAGGTGACAATCTGGGCAATAAGGGGAGTCTGCCAGTCCAATAGTGTGAAGTCGCTGTAGTGTGGCATATTTTTTGTTGGCGATCTGGTACCACTTCGAACGCACCGTGGAGGATAGAAAGTTGTGGTGTATCGTTTTCCACACTCTTGGCCAGTGAACCGTAGGGTACTTGTTTTCCACCACGTTATGGGGAACAGCACGCAGAAGGTTGGTGTAAAAGACCACTAGACCACCGAGGACCCCGGCTGTGTGTGGCTTGGAGCCGGTGGTAGCGACACTTCCCGCTGTGTATGTGTGTACAGCGGCAGAGTCTGAGGGAGAAGTGTTGTGTTGTGCTCACCTCCGTCTCTCTGTGTTTACGTCGGACAGCGACAGAGTCCACATGTACGCTATTAAGTTTTGTTTTAGTGGATTCCTCATTTATAGCGTTTATCGCTATGATTCTATTTTTTCGAAACTCCTGTTGTAATTAAGCATTACGAATAGACAGTATTAAGGATGAACATTGAGAGTGTTGTCCAATTCCAGAGGCTACAAATAGATACAGGCAGCATATCGGTTTCTTTCGACTCTTATAACAAACACTGAATGAATTACGGAATTCTGATAATTTTTACTAATGGACCGTCTGACAGCAACTGAATAAAACACAATTTTAATGCCATAAGCGTTTCGCCTTTATTTGCTGCAAGGCATCATCAGTGGCAGGTTGCGTGGACAATTTCTTACATATTACGCTCCTATTGCGTTTTTGGTGTTCTTCTTCTTATGACAGCCAATTTGCGGTTTTTTTTTCCACATTCCACAGCACTATGAACTGAACGTTTGTTTCAATGCAATGTTTTGGTTTCTGTTCTGTCAGACGGTCCATAAGTAAAAATTATCAGTATACCGTAATATTATACGCAACTGAGGAAGACAGGACTACAAAAGTTGAAGATTCAATGAATTGTTGAGTTTTTAACCCATTGATGTTGTCTTTCTGTTTTACTGTTTCATAGAAAAGGCGCAAGTGATAAGCTTTCGTGTAAAATTTGTAGCATTCGTTGTCTCATTGTCAGGTGTACAGTCTCCACTTGTCTTGAGCGTATACATTATGTTACGTCCGTATTGTCGAGGGTGTTCGGGACACCTTCAAGGAGCGCCACCGAGGCATAAGTGTCCAGGTCCAGAAATACACAACTACCCTTGGTCAGCATAAGCGTGTTCAGTGGAACACAAGTCATTTTACGAATAAACCATCTTACACTACAGTCGTTCTGTAAGCAGACTCCTTGTCACTCAAAAGTGATACAAATGCTCGAGAAGCCACAAAACTTTAAATACCAGAAATGGTAGCACCACAACTATGACAAATTTATATATTGCTTCTTTACATGTTTACTAGTAAAAAGTTACAAAGAGATCTGTTACACACAAGACAGCGCAAACACCGAGAAATAACTGTTATTCAGAACAGTTATTCCCATCGCTACTCCACGGAGAGTACGCTGTGGACACCCGCGTCCTCCAATTTCGCTCGGTTCGTTTTGCTTCTTACTGCCAGTTCTCTCTTCGTATCCTTTCTACTTCGGCCACCGTCTGTTACTTTACTGCTCAAATACCAAAACTCTACTCCTAGTTCCTTATTCCCTCAGAAACACTTGACTTAATTGGAGTATAAGCCATTACCCATATGTTAATTCTCGCAATACCAAGGGGTGGGAGGAGGTTAGACACAGACTATCTTTAAAAAGTATCGCAGTCTAGTCAGTTATTTTATATTTTAAGACTCGGAAAGACATGTTTATTGCTTTTAATGAATTCACATTCCATTCATGTTTTACATTTTTCCCTTTAACTTAATCCAAAGATTTAAATCTGAGTATCACATCTTACTTTCCCCATTGAATGTCGTATTCAATATTTCCAGGTTCAGGGCCTACTTACGCATCAGTAACAATTTAAAATTTATGTTGTTTACATAATTCAACGAATTTTGTTTCTTAATTTTTTAAGCTTTGTATAAAGTAAGACCCTCCGTGCTCCCCCTTGTTTATAGAAAATTTCTTGGTAAGGCTGGGGTTAACATAATTTAACTTTATTATTCATACAATATTTCAAGATTTAGCGGTTCTCTTCAGCTAATGCCGGCCTCGGTGGTCTAGCGGTTCTAGGCGCTCAGTCCGGAGCCGCGCGACTGCTACGGTTGCAGGTTCGAATCCTGCCTCGGGCATGGATGTATGTGATGTCCTTAGGTTAGTTAGGTTTAAGTAGTTCTAAGTTCTAGGGGACTGATGACCACAGATGTTAAGTCCCATAGTGCTCAGAGCCATTTGAACCATTTCTTCAGCTAATATTCCGTGTCCGTTGGTATCTCTGACAGCTTTAAATGCCACCCGCAAAGAAAGCTTTCGAAACTTCCTGGCACATTAAAACTGTGTGCGGATCTGGGGAACGCGAGCCTTTGTCTTCCTCGTACAAGGTCTGTACCTATTGCCTGCGAAAAACACTGTGTTAAACTGGTAGGAACATCTCTCTGCTGCACAGCGAAAATTCACTATGGAAACCGTTTCTGCTGTATTTCCTTTATCGCAATTCAGGTGGAGAGGTGCATTTGGTGGCATAGCAAATCAATCCTGGCATGAAACCTGCGGACCCACAGCAGAGAGTGTCTGATCCTGGCCAAATATGCACCGCTGACGCTTTTCCTTTTCAGATTTTCCATGTTCCCACTCAATACAGCATCGGTGCTCCGCTTACCAGTTGCCCGGTCAACGTTTAGTCTCCTTAGATTGCCCTCGAGCTGGTCCTTCTGCCTCACTCTACAGTGCCCAACCCATCTGATAACCAGTACCGCAGCCTTCTATACTGCATATGTTCGCCTTCTCAAGAACGGCCGTAGTTGATGCCAAGTTCTCTCATTTCGAGTTCGAAATGTATCTGAACTTCTGATCACTGAGGTGTTTCAGTTTTTTCAAGATCGCGGCGACACGGCGTTCAGGTTACAAACAGCAGCTATACAGGAAGACCCGACGTGTGAGGAGCGGGAAACACGAACCCTGATGTTTTACGGTCACGCCGGCTGGCTCAGACGTTGAGTGAAGCAGCAGACTCTACTAGGGGGCAGTCCTCGCCAGCAGAGACAGAGCCCTCTGGCAGCGAAGGCCTGCTGATTGATAGAGACATCTACTAACGGAATGACGAATGGCGAGATGACTGCCGAAACTGAACGATTTAATTTATAGGACTATAAAAAACAGATTGTCTTACCACTGCTTTGTGTGTCAATTACCATAGTTTTGTGTACTGTCCATATTACAATGTACACGGAATGTCATATTCAACATTCCTTACAAGTATATTAATATCAGTAAAAAAGTTTTATCTACACTTCCAAACATTTAGAATGGGCGTGTGGCATTGAATTTAATAGTAGCAGTTTCTACTTTTTTCACATTACAAGGATTCGAAATATATCTTAGCGCCTAAGATTTCAAACAGCAAAGTGATAGACAATCTCTCTCTTTTTAACTCCAGTAGTGTAACCTGTTTCATATTGTTCTCTTTCACTTTTTACAGGTTAGCAAACGTCTTGTAAAAATCCATCAAACATCCCCCATCTTTGAGTAAGGCTTTCACAGGCTGTTTCATTATGCTCAGCTTAAATAATGTTTGTAGGTGCTACTGCAAATATTTTTCGGATCTACGTAATTCTTTTGAAGAGAGAAGAGCCTAATATATTGTCATAGTACTTAACCAGAGCAACCACTGCCATATGAAATATATTGGCCTGTCGCTGAGAATTTCTTTTTCACAGGTGGTAACTGGACAACAAATGATGTGTGAAACGTTAATTTTCATCGTATTAGTATTCCACACATTAAAAATCACAGAAATAAGCGACTTACGTATCAAGATTTTTTCGTTGTCAAAATTATGACACTGAGGTATGTTCGTTATTAAAAAATGTGGAAAGAACGGTATTTGAAATATATGTTAATACCGTCGTCAAAGATTGTTAAGTATTAACCGTAAAAATGTGTGATATATTGACATCCTCAAGACTAACGTGCTTCATTTGTAAAATTGTTTTTCATTGTTGTAATCCTGTAGCGTTCATGTCGTTTTTACAGTGAGATTTTTTAATAATGTATGCCATTTTTCCCTACAAATGTCTTCTTATATTTTCAGGATACTTGTAGTCCTATATTTGTAAGACAACATCACATACTTTAAGAAAACGAGGAAAACTACATAACATTACGTAATCAGTGTTAGCAACTGCATAATCGGTCTGTGGTCTGTAGCTGCACTGTGAACGCCACGTGGGGTCCACATTCCCGGGCGGAGGTGCAGGCCAGGGTAGAGAAATCTGAAAATTCCAGCCCCAGCCGAGGCGCCGGAACGTTCAGACCCTCTGACCACTAGACCACCGAGGACCCCGGCCGTGTGTGGCTTGGAGCCGGTGGTCGCGGCACGTCGGACAGTGGCGGAGTCTGAGGGGGAAGTGTTCGTTCGCCTCCGTCTGGTTGGCCGTGTCTTCAGCCTACGGCTCTCCTGTGCGACCGAGTTTCATTTTACTGTCCCTCTCCGCACAGGTTGACCACAAAACATTTGACAGCTGTATACTCTTACGTTACATGTTTTTGTAATTCCATTGTAGCCTGATGATGAGCTATCGGCAAGTAAATAATTTAGTAGTGAACAAATTTTGTGATTTGTAGCGGTATTCGAAAACTTTTTCATATTTTGAGACAGGCAAGGTCGATTAATGGTCATACTGGCTTCAATTCAAGGAAAAAGAAGTTCTGCAGTGCCAGGCGCTTTCTCCAATCAAAACGAAGCTGGCTCGGCGCCTCAGTACCCACTGCTGAAAAAAAAAAAACCACGTCTAGAATGTGACTGGGCGCCCAGAGACGACGCCACAAGCCAGCTTCAGAAACTTGCCAGGCCTCGGTACGGGAAAGCCAGTCTCACTCTGCCAGTGGACGCGCGTTTCCCGTCACACTCTTATTCGTAGAATTAGCAGCTCGTCCGTGTGCAGGGGTATTGGCAGTGTGGCAGAGAGGATGCTGAAATAGAACTTAATCAACATGACGTGAGTCAGGTCGTTGCGCCCCAATGTCGTCTCCCTCTCTGGCTTCATAAAAATGGGGAAAATCGCAGAAAAACACGTTCTACATATCGCAGCCAAATTCCGAAACAACATGTGGGCTGTATAACGTGCCACCGTGGGAGGCCCTGCCGGGAGCCGTGCTACCGCCGACGTGGCCCTCATGGAAAATGGGTCAACTGATGACATCTGGAGAAAGTCTTCGTATGTTACAGAGAAACCTCTGCGTTTGATTAAGACCGGTAAAAAGGTTTTATTGTTACATGTAACAACAGATAAAAAGTCCAATTTACATTTGTGAAACTGAACCTTAAATTAACAGAGAACGGAAAAAATAAATTATTAACAAATTTCGTTGTACAAATATTAATTACAATTGCAAACTCTACTTTCTCATTTATTACTAAATGTAATGACGTACACATACCAGTTTAATTTTAATTTTCAGCCAAATTACGGCATGTTGAAAGAGAGACTGAAAGAGGGTGGGAGGGTGATATACTCGTATACGTGCGTGTTGCAAACCCTTTCCCTCCGTCGCACCTGCTGTGTGTTACCACAGGCACGTGTCACTGATGTCATTTGTACTGAGGCTGCAGTACGCGCGAGATGCCTGTTTGCTTCCACAGCCCCGAGAGTAATGCTTAAATTCTAATGAGTGTTCACCATCGTGCAGTCTTCCATACTTGTTGCCCCTGCGCAGAAAACAGCACGTAGGTCGTCAATCCGTTATGTTGAGGCTGTAAGAAACTCTTAGCGAGGATCTGACACACTGTGAATAATAACATTTTCAATTTTTTAATTTATACGCGATGGCACTCGCTTTTTATTGGCAGAACACGAGAAGCTGCACAATTACATTCCACTTTAGAGTCACAAATTGTTTCTGTTCTTCAGCAAATTAATGAACTGCCTGTTTCTGCAATTACGAGCACACTCTCCTCAACTACACGTCCATGTAACCACACATCGCTAATGAAGTCTTAACCTGACACCGACCGCAGCAGACAACATGTCTGTCCTGCGACACTGCCAAAAGTAGCTCTGATCATACAGTCGAACCATCCAAGCTGGCGCGGTCCGAAGTGTATCGTCTGCCTTTGCGTTTAGCAGTTCTGTATCGGTTATTAATACTTGCGAAATAGTGGAATGATAGCGCGCTACTAATAGATGCTTTAATTTGTGATGTAAGTAAGTACGATGTTTAGTTTGTCTGGAAATAATAACAATAACAATAGAACATCGTCATTTTGGTGCGCAACTTCCGAACACAGCACGCAATCGCGGAGAATGACCACAATGTAGGCGGTCTTTCTGACGATACCCGCACCGAACAAACCATCTGTCATCGGAACGTCATCTTGCCACTGCTGCCTTCTCAACTGCTCTAAGAAGAGCTTGTTGTACTTCAATATGATGGATGCAAAGCCAGAAATATTGCAAAATGTTACGATGTTTGCGTGACATAAAAATATCGCGAACCGTTGACCTCCCCGAAGTGACGCCGTTTCCCTGCCCCAACGACACAGATAGCCTTACCGTAGGTGCAGAGGCAGAGGCCAGACAAACGTGTGCTGCAGCCACTTGAGTGATTGCAGGGAAGCCAGTCCAGCCTCGTGACGTGCCCTCGCCGTGTACAGGGGATGGGAGCACCGCAAACGGAGGTCATGCGTAATACGGTGTGTGAAAACCGTCCGTCGGCACTCAAAACACGTTAGTCGTCGGGGAATGGATAAATACAGGTCCTGTGTGGACAGATAGAGGGAGCATTGCGTACACGAGGTATACACTACTGGCCATTAAAATTGCTACACCACGAAGATGACGTGGGACAGACGCGAAATTTAACCGACAGGAAGAAGATGTTGTGATATGCAAATGATTAGCTTTTCAGAGCATTCACACAAGGTTGGCGCCGGTGGCGACACCTACAAAGTGCTGACATGAAGAAAGTTTCCAACCGATTTCTCACACAAACAGTAGTTAACCGGCGTAGTTGTGATGCCTCGTGTAAGGAGCAGAAATGCGTGCCATCACGTTTCCGACTTTGATGAAGGTCGGATTGTAGCCTATCGCGACTGCGGTTTATCGTATCGAGACATTGCTGCTCGCGTTGGTCAAGATCCAATGACTGTTCGCAGAGTATGGAATCGGTGGGTTCAGGAGGGTAATACGGAACGCTGTGCTGGATCCCAACGGCCTCGTATCACTAGCAGTCGAGATGACAGGCATTTTAACCGCATGGCTGTAACGGGTAGTGCAGCCACGTCTCGATCCCTGAGTCATCAGATGGGGACGTTTGCAAGACAACAACCATCTGCACGAGCAGTTCGACGACGTTTGCAGCAGCATGGACTATCAGCTCGGAGACCGTGGCTACGGTTACCCTTGACGCTGCATCACAGACAGGAGCGCCTGCGATTGTGTACTCGACGACGAACCTGGGTGTACGAATGGCAAAAAGTCATTTTTCCGGATGAATCCAGGTTCTGTTTACAGCATCGTGATGGTCACATCCGCGTTTGGCGACATCGCGGTGAACGCACATTGGAAGCGTGTATTCGTCTTCGCCATACTGGCATATCACCCGGCGTGATGGTATGGCGTGCCTTTGGTTACACGTCTCGGTCACCTCTTGTTCGCATTGACAGCACTTCGAACAGTGGGCGTTACATTTCAGATATGTTACGACCCGTGGCTGTACCCTACATTCGATTCCTGCGAAACCCTACATTTCAGCAAGATAATGCACGATCGCATGTTGCAGGTCCTGTACAGGCCTTTCTGGATACAGAAAATGTACGACTGCTGCCCTGACCAGCACATTCTCCACATGTCTCTCCAATTGAAAACGTCTGGTCAGTGGTGGCTGAGCAACTGGCTCGTCACAAGACGCCAGTCACTACTCTTGATCAACTGTGGTGTCGTGTTGAAGCTGCACGGGCAGTACCTGTACACGCCATCCAAGCTCTGCTTGACTCAATGCCCAAACGCATCAAGGCCGTTATTACGGCCAGAGGTGGTTGTTCTGGGTACTGATTTCTCAGGATATATGCACCCAAATTGCATGAGAATGTAATCACATGTCAGTTCTAATATATATATATATATATATACCCGTTAATCGTCTGCATTTCTTCTTGATGTAGCTTATTTAATGGGGAGTAGTGTAAAAGGATAGTGAATTGGCGGGGGTGTCGTTTTGTACTCGGGTGATTCGTGTGACCCGGGTGAAACGTTTTCCGGCATGATTATGGCAGCACGACGGGAATGAAGACTTTTACACGCGGAAGGGTAGTTGGATCTAAACACATGGAACATTCCATTACAAAAATTTTTGGGAAATTCAATATACCGAGAACTCCAATTCTCAGTCACTACCTCTCACCACCGACAACGGAGTGGCCGACGGCCTTCATTTAACGACCGACAGCAGCGGCGTTGCCGTAGAGTTGCCAGTGCTAAGAGACAAGCAACACTGCGTGAAGTGCCGTACGGAAATCAGTGTGGTACGTTCGACGAACGTATCCGTCAGGACAGTGCGCTCGAATTTGGCTTCAACGGGCTGTGGCAGCAGGCGACCGACGCGAATGCCTCTGCTAACGGCACCGATGTCGCCTGCAGCGCCTCTCCTGGGCTCGTGACCGCAGCGGTTGGACCCTACACCACCGAAGCCCGTGGTGCGATTTCAGTCGGTGAGAGCTGATGGCAGGGATCGAGTGTGGCGCAGATCCCACCGAGCCACGGGCCGAAGCTGGTTGTCGCTCCATAAAGGTGTGGGCTGTGATTACGCTGGATGAAGTGGGTCCTCTGATCCAACCGAACCGTTGACCGGAATTATTTTCGCCTTCTCGGAGACCATTTGCAGCCGTTCGTGGGTTTTATGTTCCCAAACATATCACTGGTCCACAGTTGTTCGCAATTGGTTTCGAGAACCTTTGGACGATTCAAGTGAAGGATTTGACGACTCTTCATCACGTGACATTAACTCCATCGAACATAATCGAGGTATCAGTTCGTGCACAAAATACTGCACCGCCAACACTTTGGCAGTTAGGGACAGGTATAGAGGCGACACGACTCAGTGTTTTGCAGGGGACTTCCATCGACTTCAGTCGATGCCACTTCGAGTTGCTGCGCTAGGCAGGGGAAAAGGAGGTATCCCGTGACCTTCTGTCACCTAACCGCCAGTCATTCTTCCAGCAAAATAGTGAGGCGTTCGGGTAACGCCAATGAAAGTGGATAGCAATCACACAGCATTCTCTCCAAATTCTACTCCAAAGGGTGAATAGTATTGAGTTCTGGTGACAGTGCTGATGGCCAGGTGAGGTGGGACAACTCCTGTTGACCCTCACAAAACCAGTCGTGGACACGGCGAGATGTGTGAACAGGAGACTGTCCTCTGGGAACACTGCATCGCCATTGGTACACAAACGTGGACTCCATCAGCCCAACTGGTCTCATAATCCTCGACAGTAATCTGTGTTTGCGTTCCAGCACGCATATCTCGTGGTCTTTTCATATTTTTATTTAGCCCATGTATATACTGACACTCTCGTATCATTTTAAAATTAATACGAACGAAAACGTTTTCCACTGTGAATCACTTCATTGTGTGTCAAAACAATAGCCTTCATTATTTCTAGACTTTGGGATTGTGGGATGTAGTAGCACCTGTTGTGTGACTATCGCCGCCACCACCCACGCTGCTGCTGCCCTACTAACAGCAGTTGCCTGGCGCCCCTGTTGCAGGTTCTTCGTGGGCACGGTGCTGCAGTACCAGCTGCACAGGGCGGCGTGCCGCGCCGCCGGCAAATTCGACCCGGAGAACCCGGCCAGGGCGCCGCTGCACAAGTGCGACGTCTACCGGAGCCCGGAGGCCGGGGAAGTGCTCAGGTGGGTAGTCGGCTCTGCCAGGGGGTACTCCATACACAAAACACGAAGGAATTATCCGACTGGGGCGGAAATCGGTAGATACGCCGTACGTGTTCAGACAAGCAAATGAGTACGATATCATAGTGGTTGGGAAGGGAATGAGACAGGGTTGTAGCCTCTCCCCGATGTTATTCAATCTCTATATTGAACAAGCAGTGAAGGACATAAAAGAAAGATTCGGAGTAGGTATTAAAATCCATGGAGAAGAAATAAAAACTTTGAGGTTCGCCGATAACATTGTAATTCTGTCAGAGACAGGAGAGGACTTGGAAGAGCACTTGAACGGAGTGGATAGTGTCTTGAAAGGAGGATATAAGATGAACATCAACAAAAGCAAAACGAGGATAATGGAATGTAGTCGAATTAAGTCGTGTGATGCTGAGGGAGGGAATTAGAAAATGAGACACTTAAAGTAGAAAAGGAGTTTTGCTATTTGGGGAGCAAAATAACTGATGATGGTCGAAGTAGAGACGATATTAAATGTAGACTCGTAATGGCAAGGAAAGCATTTCTGAAGAAGAGAAATTTGTTAACATCGAGTATAGATTTAAGTGTCAGGAAATCGTTTCTGTAAGTATTTGTGTGGAGTGTAGCCATGTATGGAAGTGAAACGTGGACGATAAATAGTTTGGACAAGAAGAGAATAGAAGCTTTCGAAATGTGGTGCTACAGAAGAATGCTGAAGATTAGATGGGTAGATCACATAACTAATGAGGAAGTACTGAATAGGATTGGGGAGAAGAGGAGTTTGTGGCACAACTTGACAAGAAGAAGGAATCGGTTGGTAGGACATGTTCTGAGGCATTAAGGGATCACCAGTTTAGTATCGGACGGTAGCGTAGAGGGAGACCAAGAGATGAATACACTAAGCAGATTCAGAAGGATGTAGGTTGCAGTAGGTACTGGGAGATGAAGAAGCTTGCACAGGATAGAGTAGCGTGGAGAGCTGCATCAAACCAGTCTCAGGACTGAAGACAACAACAACAACAACAACAACAACAACAACAACAACAATCACTAGAATTTGGTGATTTATGCAAGAGATACAGCTTCACAAATTGAGCGAGTTAATAACGGGTCGCCCAGCCTCTGGTCATCGTGCGAGCAGTTATTTGCCTTTGCACTGATTGACAGAACTGTTGTATGTTCTCCACAATATCGTGCCAAATTCTGTGCAACTGGCGCGATAGATCGTCAAAAAATCCGAGGTGGGTTGGGGGTCATGCCCGCAATTTTCCAAACCTTCTCAATTGGGGAGAGATCCGGCGACCTTTCTGGCGAAGGCACGGCGTAGCAAGTGCAAAGACAAGCAGTAGAGACTGACTGGAGTAGAATTGTCTGGTTCGCTTCAAACTGAGCCGCGATGACCAGCAAAGACGCGTCCGGAGTCGCCCCAGACAGCGGTGGGATGCCAGCCTGACCCTACCGTACAGCCCGGTGCTCTGGGGCGGCATTTGTTTTGGCAGCAGGACCATCTCTGGTTGCCGTCCGCGGTGCGTCGACGGTGTTCTGTGCTCCGTTTCGTCCCCCTACCCCTTCGTGGCCCGAACACGCAGCACGCGTCAAGTTGGGCACGCACTTTCTGGTCTTGCTTTAACATGTCTGTCAGTGCAACCAAGCGCTGCTCACAATTGCACCACTGTAATAAAGAAACCGTTAAGTTGCCTGCCAGTGGATGACGCCACCAGTCAGTTGGTCGAGAAATCGCTCTCAATATAAAGGCTTCGCGCGCGCACTCATCGATAGGCAACTAATATTGTGTGGCATTAAAATGTAACAAGCATATTCTAGATGACATGTACTACGGTTATTTTAAAACTGTTTTTTGGAGATGGAATTGTACAACTTAAAAGAATGTTCAGAGTCGCGCTGGATTAGCCGAGCGGTTGCCGGCACGGTAGCTCAGTGTGTTCGATCAGAGGGCTAGCTGCCCTCTGTAGTGAAAAAACTGAGTTACTGGATCAACGATGAACTGAAACGGGTGTCTTTCGAGGTCCGCCCACAGCAGACACAACGAACCAAAGCGAACAAAATGAGATTTTAAAAAAAAGGCGGTCTAAGGCGCTGCAGTCGTGGACTGTGCGGCTGGTCCCGGCGGAGGTTCGAGTCCTCCCCCGGGCATTGGTATCTGTGTTTGTCCTTAGCATACTTTAGATTAAGTAGTGTGTAAGCTTAGGGACTGACGACCTTAACAGTGAAGTCCCATGAGATTTCACACACATTTGAACATTTTTTGAATGTTCAGAACTCTATTATGCAATCCAAAGCTGTATCAGAATATCTCGTTAGAGACGATCGATTTCCGTCCAGGATCAGATCACTGTCAGTTCCAAAAACCGTCACAGCTGTGCATTTGTGCAACTGGAATAACAGTTAATGTTACGCGTGTACAGCTACTATTAGTGACGAAACAATCTACATCTGGTAACTGTCATTTCAGTTACGCAGACGCATAGATGAGACGGTTTTTGGAACTGACAACGGTCTGATCCTGGACCGAAATCGATCGACCCTAATAAAATCTACTGTATTGTATAATGCATTTCTAATAATTGAAAACTTATGACCTGAGAATAAGCAAGAACGAAGTTCCATTTAACATATTCTGAGACAGAAAAAAGATAGATCAGTTAAAATCTTTTCCTTAGCTGGCAATTTTATCCACATAGCTGTACAGAAAAAATGAGAGGATGTCTATCGGGAAGTGACATTTGAAAAAGGTGAAGAAGCAGTTACTAACGTCAACAAGAATTCCAATAGAGGTGAGTAAAAGATTAGCTAAATGTTACGTCTGGGGTGTAGTGTTATACAGTAGTGAATCATGGACAGTTCAACAGAAATCAGGGAGATACTTAGAAATGTTTGTTGTATGGCTATGGAAAAAGAATGATTAAGGTGGAGTGACAGACTTAAGAACTGAGATTATTGGATGTGCTGTAATTAGAACGAGAAAAAATCTTGACTGCGGCCTATACAGTGAAGGAATTGTCTGAAACGGAAAATTATATTGGCGAAAGTGGAAGGAATGAGAGGAAGAGGTAGGAAGGACGACATTAGAAGAGTACGAACATACAGATGACAGAAGATGCCCGAAACAGGACACGATGGAGAGCCCAAAGTTGAAACCTGTCATCAGACAGATACACTGAAGAAGCAGCAGCAGCAGTTTGCATAAATGAATCCAATATTTATACGTGAGGCGTCTCGTTAAAATTCACTTTAATAGTTGAACACTGTTTAAAAATGTTTTTTAAGGACCGTATTTCGCTTGTGCGAAAGCTTATTTTTAACAGGTTTTTATCGAAACTGTTGCATCTGACTCCTTTCCTCTGTATTTTACAGCCGTATAATTCTCTCTTTGTCATTTGTTATCCGTTTTTTAATGGAACACAAAGTTTTCTGCGTGTGCCGTTCTTTAGATTCTGTAGACATCTTACCGACTATTTCAGCAATGTCACCATTACTTACAGTGATTTGCTTGAGAATGGCTATTTACCTTTTCTTCCTTTCCTGCGCCACATGTGCGACACGTGGAGCTATATGACGCTACACACCACACAATGTCTGCTACAGTGTTGTTCCTCTTATTTTACAGCTATTTACTTGGGTTCGTGCGGTAAAAATTACGACTTTTCACAACTTGATTTATCAGGCACAGTTTTAAGCCTTTTTAATCAGTCTCATCGACTTTGGAAGTATGTATTTACGTTTTCTTTTTTAGTGCTGAAGATGGCCAATAAGTGCGACTGTTACAATAAATGCCGAGCGGTCTAAGCCGCTGCAGTCGTGGACTGTGCGGCTGATCCCGGCGGAGGTTCGAGTCCTCCCTCGGGCATGGGTGTGTGTGTGTTTGTTATTAGGATAATTTAGGCTAAGTAGCGTGTAAGCTTAGGGACTGATGACCTTAACAGTTAATTCCCATAAGATTTCACACGCATTTGAACATTTTTTGTCGCAATAAATATTTTAACAACTATACGGTTGCGGCAACTCTCAAGGTAATATGTGATCTGATATTGAGGTAGTCTCATCTACATAAAGCAAAGGTACATGTGGTTATACAGTTTGTTTTTTCGGATAACGTTGCTGTTTTCCTCCTCCTTCACTTTCCGTGTTAATGTCTGTTCACACAGATTGGTAGATGGTATAGCCACCAGATGTACAACACTAGGCGAACGTCACTTAGCCCGATGCCGAAGGGTCAGAGAGAGGTTATGAGACACCGCCCCCGACACAAAGAGTCAGAATATATTATCTGAACTAAGGAACCTGCAATTTCATGACAGTCTGTCAGTGGCCTGAACAAGGCTCAAGGCGGCTTTTCAACACAAATGTCGTACCGTAAACTCCAGAGCAGCGAAAGAAAAACAGAAAAATGTCATATAAATATTTCAAAAGATTAGTAAATAAATGTCAGACGAAATTTCACTCTCGACAGTTGGCAATTCACGTGAGGGCAGAGGAAGTTTTAATATTTGACAGAGCGATTTAACGAAAGTTTGGCGGCTGAAGGAGGAATCAGGAAAACTCGAAGTAGATTTTCCCTTCGTCTTCCTCTCTTCACGTTACATCCCCACCGCAGCAGGAGATTGCTGTTACTTACCCCCTGACCCCTACAGTATTTCTTTCCAGTTACAGTAAATAGTATGTGTAGCAAGTTTGGTCGAAATCTGTCCAGAGGCTCATGAGTTCTCCAGCTCCGGCTTTGCACACATATGCCCGCGGCACATACAGAGAAGATCCAAAGAAACTGGTACACGTGCCTAATATCGTGTAGGGCCCCCGTGAACACGCAACGCGACGTCGCATGGACTCCACTATTGTCCGGAGCATCCCAGATATGCTCAATAATGTTCATGTCTGGAGAGTTTCGTGGCTAGCAGAATTATACTCACAAGAATGTCCCACTGTGGAGCAGTTCTGGACGTGTGGGATATTGCATTGTCCTGTAGGAGTTGCCGAAATCCGTCGGAATGGACAATGGACACGAACGGATGCAGGTGATCAACTGCACACGCCCGACACCATTAGAGAGCCTCCACCAGCTTGAGCCGTTCCCTGCTGACATGCAGGGTCCATGGAATCAAGAGGTTGTCTCCATATGTATACACGACAATCGGCTCGATACAGTTTGAAATGAGACTCGTCCAACGAGGTAATATGTTTTCAGTAATCAACAGTCCAGCGTTGGTGTTGACGGACCCAGGAGAGGTTGCGCAGTCTTCAGGGGTACACGAGTGGGCCTTCGGCTACGGCCGGCCGCGGTGGTCTCGCGGTTCTGGGCGCTACGGTCGCAGGTTCGAATCCTGCCTCGGCCATGGATGTGTGCGATGTCCTTAGGTTAGTTACGTTTAAGTAGTTCTAAGTTCTAGGCGACTGATGACAACAGCTGTTAAGTCCCATAGTGCTCAGAGCCATTTGAACCTTCGGCTACGAAAGCTCGTATATATGATGATCCGTTGAATGGTTCACACTCTGACACTTGTTGATGGCCCGCCATTGTAATCTGCAGCAATTTGTCACGTTGAACGATTGTCGTCGGTCCAGTTCTTGTACGATCTTTTTCCAGCTGCAGCGATGTCACAGGTTTGATGTTTTACTGTATTACTGATGTCCAAAGTTCACTCGTGAAATGGTCATACGGGAAAAAATCCCCACTTCATCGGAGATGCTGTGTCCCATCGCTCGTGCATCGACTATAACACCACGTTCAGACTCACTTAAATCTCGATAACCTGCCATTGTAGCAGCAGTAACCGATCTAACAAATGCGGCAGACACTTGTTGCCTTATATAGGCGTTGTCGACAGCAAAGCCGTATTGTGCCTGTCTCCGTATCTCTCTATTTGATTTTGCATGCCTGCACCAGTTTCTGTGGCACTTCAGTGTATACTTGCGCACCCATTTCACCTATATCTCTAGGCACATAAAAATTTCCGAATTGTGCTGTAAAGACGCCCTTAATGTGGAGTAGCGAATGTCATTTTTCCGTGATATTGTAATTAAGCAAATGGCTGTACGGTGCGGCGCGCTGTCGCCAGAAGGAGAGGAAGTTGTTGGGCACATTCACAAGGAGAGGCCACAACGTTTGGAACGCGGGTTTACTGCAGACTTTGTACACTCGCAGTCCTCCATTAGGACAACAGAACGTGTAAGCAGTAGCGGGCACTTCTCAAGCGTTACTGAAAAAATCGCAAGATAATTTACGTCGTCAAATATATATCTCTGCAGTCAATTGATGGCGGCACGGTAGCTCAGCGTGTTCGGTCAGAGCGTTAGCTACCCTTCCTAAAAAAAAAAAAAAAAAAAAAAAAAAAAAACATAAAAAAAACTGAGAGGACGGATCAACGAACAAACTGAACGGGTGTCATCGGACGTCCGCCCTGAACAAATTCAATGAACATTACAGAACAAAATGATTTTTTAAAAAAGTGGTTGACGTTCAAGCCGCTGGATCCCTGGATCTAGTTCCGTTCGTCAGTTTTTTTTTATTTTCAGCGCAGTCACTTCCTTTACTATTTATATTACAATTGATATAATGGGGAAAATACGTGTAATCGGATGAACTTTTATTAAATTTACAATGTTATTTGGCAGTCTACTAATTTTTATTATCACAAATAATGTAATATTCATAACTATCGACTAGTAAACGACCAAACGCATAAAGTGATATTGATAATGTATGCTTGTCCGTGTCTTCAAAACTGTTCCTATTTAATCGAAAGAGAATGAGAAACTGCTTCTCGGAAGACGCTATTAAAATACACTCGATACCGCATAACCAATTATCAGCGCCGACTTTTAAGGAAATAGTGAAGGTATGCATGATTTGCTTACAAATTATCGTCTGAAAGATAGATTTTTGGAACTCTTCGAGGTTTGTTTTCCCACGGAAAACGTCAAAAGACCTTGCGTATGCGGAAACACAGCGTTTATTCAATGCAACTGGTGCCGTTTAACTTTACGTTTTCCATGTTTTTACGAAATATACTATCCTGCAACTTGTACTCGGATTGTCGAAAGCGACGATTAATTGCACATCTTTCGAAAGCCGTCTGTGCCGGTCAAACTTGGAGGTAACAAGTGGTTTTGGGCTCCTTCCAGGTATAAGGGATTTCTCAAATCGCGAACAAGCGTACATTCAGTATCACTTTATGCGTTGGTCGTTTACTAGTCCATAGTTACGAATATTACATTATTTGTGATAATAAAAATTAGCAGACTGCCAAATAACATTGTAAATTTAATAAAAGTTGATCCGATTACACGTATTTTCCCCATTATATCAATTGTAATGAAAACGACTGTGTTGAAAATAAAAGAAAAAACTGCGAACGGGACTCGATCCAGTGACCACGGGGCTCGAACGCTATCCACTCGGCTGCCGCCGCTTCGTGGTAAAAATGGCCGCGCGCAGGTGTACAGGGTGTTGCGAAAAGGTACGGCCAAACTTTCAGGAAACAAATAAAGAAAAGATGTTATGTGGACTTGTGTCCGGAAACGCTTACTTTCCATGTTAGACCTCATTTTAGTATGTACTGTACTTCGCCGATTCTCCGCCAGTTGGCCCAATTGAAGGAAGGTAATGTTGACTTCGGTGCTTGTGTTGAGATGCGACTCATTGCTCTACAGTACTAGCATCAAGCACATCAGTACGTAGCATCAACAGGTTAGTGTTCATCACGAACGTGGTTTTGCAGTCAGTGCAACGTTTACAAATGCGGAGTTGGCAGATGCCCATTTGATGTATTGCTTAGCACGGGGCAATAGCCGTTTGTATAGAGACAATTTCCAGAACGAAGGTGTCCCGACAGGAAGACGTTCGAAGCAATTGATCGGCGTCGTAGGGAGCACAGAATATTCCAGCCTTTGACTCGCGACTGGGGAAGACCTAGAACGACGAGGACACCTGCAATGGACGAGGCAATTCTTCGTGCAGTTGACGATAACCGTAATGTCAGCGTCAGAGAAGTTACTGCTGTACAAGGTAACGTTGACCACGTCACTGTGTGGAGAGTGCTACAGGAGAACCAGTTGTTTCCGTACCATGTACAGCGTGTGCAGGCACTATCAGCAGCTGATTGGCCTCCACGGGTACACTTCTGCGAATGGTTCATCCAACAAGGTGTCAATCCTCATTTCAGAGCAAATGTCCTCTTTACGAATGAGGCTTCACTCCAACGTGATGAAATTGAAAATTTTCACAATCAACATGTGTGGGTTGACGAGAATCCGCACGCAATTGTGCAATGACGTCATTAACACAGATTTTCTGTGAACGTTTGGGCAGGCATTGTTGATGATGTCTCGATTGGGCACCATGTTCTTCCACCTTCGGTCCATGGAGCACGTCATCACGATTTCATACGGGATACTCTACCTGTGTTGCTATAACATGTGCCTTTACAAGTGCGACACAACATGTGGTTCTCGCACGATGGAGCTACTGCACATTTCAGTCGAAGTGTTTGTACGATTCCCAACAACAGATTCGGTGACCGATGGATTGGTAGAGGCGGACCAATTCCATGGGCTCCCCGCTCTCCTGACCTCAATCCTCTTGACTTTCATTTATGGGGGCATTTGAAAAGTCTTGTCTACGTAACCCCCGTACCAAATGTAGAGACTCTTCGTGCTCGTTTTGTGGACGGCTGTGATACAATACGCCATTGTCCAGGGCTGCATCAGCGCATCAGGGATTCCATGCAACGGAGGGTGGATGCACGTATCCTCGCTAACAGAGGACATTTGGACATTTCCTGTAACAAAGTGTTTGAAGTCATGCTGGTACGTTCTGTTGCTGTGTGTTTAAATTCCATGATTAATATGATTTGAAGAGAAGTAATAAAATGAGTTCTAACATGGAAAGTAAGCGTTTCCGGACACATGTCCACATAACATATTTTCTTTCTTTGTGTGTGAGGAATGTTTCCTGAAAGTTTGGCTACCTTTTTGTAACACCCTGTATATTTGACGACCGAAATTATCTCGCGATTTTCTCAGTAACGCTTCAGAAGTACACGCTACTGCTTACACGTTTTGTTGTCCTCGTGGAGTACTACGAGTGTACGAAGTCTGCAGTCAGTCCGCGTTCCAAACGTCGTGGCCTCCTCTTGTCAGTGCTGCTATCGCTGCGGTCGCAGGTTCGAATCCTGCCTCGGGCACGGATGTGTGTGATGTCCTTAGGTTAGTTAGGTTTAAGGACTGATGACGTGAGTGTGCTGAGTGCATTTGCCGTGTGCCGCAGGCGGCTGATGCGGCCCGGCTCGTCGGCGCCGTGGCAGGAGGCGCTGCGGCTGGCCGCCAACGAGTCGCAGCTGGACGGCTCTGCCGTCAGAGACTACTTCCGGCCGCTGGAGGACTGGCTCGCCCAGGAGAACCGGCGCACCGGGGAGTACATTGGCTGGCTCTACGGTGGGTACCGCACTCTCCCAGGGACGGAAGGCCTGTTGTAAGCAAAAACACACGCACGCCGATTCAGCTGCAACCCGCCATCTTGACATACATAAACCACGCGCCAAAGTTTACATTCTCTCGCCATTTATCCTACACAAATAATGAACAGGACCTTTCCGTACTTAAATGCTAAACATGTATACGTTTTCTTGTGAGGCCACACATTTTCAGTTATTGAAGGAAACACTTATGGAAGTGTGAGCGTCGGGTTGATCTGCTATTCTCCGCAACGGATTTATCTGAGATGTACCCTTTACCCTGTGGCTCCTGCAAGATGCAATTTCCACCCTCATACTACTACAGCAGTGAGTCAGACACTCTTAATGGCCTAAAGAGAAATTCCTGAAAAACTTTCAGCAATAAATATCTTCTGGAGTCGTCCGCTGTAAGGAAATGACACAAAAATTCACAAAATTTATTACGTAACTAGTGGGATACTTGGGTATTGGAGTAGTTCTAGTTAGTGTAAGAAAAACATCAAACTAACGAAAGTTATTATTTAGTTTGCAAAAATCCTGAGAAATCACAATTGCACTTTTAGTTATGAACTGAACAAGTTATTTCCGGGTTCTTTTCGGAATGTGACGTTACCTCTTAAGGATAGGATTCGCGAATGAAATTTCTTTACAAAGTTTAAGATTGTTATTGGCTTGGCAGAATGGCTCAGAGCCGCGCCTACTCAACTTGAATAATTATCCATTATAATGTTGCTAGGTACGGTCGAGGCTGTCGCGTGTGAAAGGCAGTGAAGTGTACTGTTGTGGAGGAAATATGGGGCTCGAAAGAGCTGTAGCGCACAATACAGTAAGCTGCGATGACAGCTGTCTGCGCCGCTCATTGCTGACAAATAAGATAACTCTATCTGGATTGCCCTTCACCAATCAAACTCTCGCTACGCCTTGATGAAGTCAAGGATTCCTATTCGCCCCTAGTCTAACTATTGGCGTGGTACACTGGTCAGATTACCAGTCCACTGCGATGCCACTCAAAAATTCACTCGGAGGCATTTAATTATAACTCTTTCCGTTCACACCACACAATAAGTGTGTCGGCCAACAGAGTGAACAAAGCTTAATCGCAAGGACTCGATACAGAGTCGCACTACGATACGCTCTCGACGGAGCTGCTCTCCCAGTGAAGTACTGAGGAGAGACTTGTTCCTCGCTCCAAGAGCGACAACGGAATGGCGCCTCTCCACGCCAGACGTGAAGGGGTATATCTTTCGGTCTCTTCCATTACTCCTTCAGCTCAAGGCGTCAGAAATATCGTCTGCCAATCAGCATTGCTCTTCTAAAACGGGAGAATGACGTATTGTTTAAGGCGACCAATTGGGAAATCAGTACAATCAGCATTTGCTTTCTCCCTATGAAAATCTCTGAAATTGCGTGCTCTGTGTAAAGAATGTGTAGGTTGGACTCTCGCACACAATGTAGCGGAATTTGCTTTAAGCTGAAAACGGGGTCATTCCCCTTTCACTCCACACGCTGTCTGCTCCACGGGAGCCGAGGTTGACTCGTCCTCTGAAGGGACCGTCCTCCTGGTGTGTGGTCTGCCTCTCTCAAACTAAAAGCTCGTGTGACCGTCGCGTCTGGAATGTAAGTGTGTATGACAGCCTCGAGTATTTCAACCCCTGTGCACACTTGTTATTTGTATATAATTTACATGAATTCATACAACATTGACTTTATCTTATCGAGTTCGGGTTCGAATGAAGCGTCTTGATGTGCGGAATATGATTGTGAGGACGGAATATGTAAGCAATGAAGGTCAGGAGACCACGACGTCTTACAAAAGTGACCTTCAAACGCATCTCCACTCCAACGCTCGTCCCTCACCAGTCGGGATTTGTAATATGTTGTTGTCCATGGCAGTCACTCTTACCGCTGCACAAAAATTTCGCAGTACGCGACGGTTTTTGGTCTCCATTGATAAGGTTGTGGGTCTACCACTATAGTCGGCTATCTTGTTAACATTATCAGACTAAACGTGTCCGTGAGAGTAATGAAAGAAAAACGACGTTTGTAAACGTTACGCTAAAACTGATTACACTGACAAATAAATCCAGACTTAAGCCTTAAAAGAACGGTAGTTTCGTGATCAGACAATGAGGTCCCATACTCGTAGATTAGATTAGATTAGATTAATACTTGTTCCATAGATCATGAATACGACACTTCGTAATGATGTGGAACGTGTCAGGTTAATAAAAGATGTCTGTACAAGAAATTACATTACACAAAATATTGCATGACACTAATGTTTAAGTTGTTTTTTCCCCTTAATTTATATCTAAAAATTCAGCCAATGAGTAGAAGGAGTTGTCATCTAGAAATTCTTTTAATTTATTTTTAAATGTTAGTTGGCTATCTGTCAGGCTTTTGATGCTGTTTGGTAGGTGCCCAAAGACTTTTGTGGCAGCATAATTTACCCCTTTCTGTGCCAAAGTCAGATTTAACCCTGCATAGTGAAGATCATCCTTTCTCCTGGTGTTATAGGTATGCACACTGCTATTACTTTTGAATTGGGTTGGATTATTATCAACAAATTTCATAAGGGAATATATATACTGTGAGGTTACTGTGAGGATCCCTAGATCCTTAAATAGATGTCTGCAGGATGACCGTGGGTGGGCTCCAGCAATTATTCTGATTACACGTTTTTGTGCAATGAATACTTTTCTACTCAACGATGAATTACCCCAGAATATGATGCCATACGAAAGCAGTGAATGAAAGTAGGCATAGTAAGCTAATTTACTGAGATTCTTATCACCAAAATTTGCAATAACCCTAATAGCATACGTAGCTGAACTCAGACGTTTCAGCAGACCATCAATGTGTTGCTTCCAGTTTAACCTCTCATCAATGGACACACCTAAAAATTTTGAAAATTCTACCTTAGCTACAGACTTCTGTACAAATTCTATATTTATTACTGGAGTTTTGCCATTTACTGTACGGAACTGTATATACTGTGTTTTATCAAAATTTAAAGAGAGTCCGTTTGCTGAGAACCACTTAATAATTTTGTGAAAAACATCATTTACAATTACATCACTTAGTTCTTGGATGTTATTACTATACTTGTATCATCAGCAAAAAGAACTAACTTTGCATCTTCATCAATGTGGAATGGTAAGTCATTAATGTATATCAAGAACAGTAAAGGACCTAAGACCGAACCCTGTGGGACCCCGTGCTTGATAGCACCCCAGTTTGAGGAATCAGCTGTTTTAACATTACACGAACCACTTATTTCAACTTTCTGCATTCTTCCAGTTAAGTATGAATTAAACCATTTGTGCACTGCCCCACTCAAACCATAATGATTTAGCTTATCTAAAAGAATTCCATGATTTACACAATCAAAGGCCTTTGAGAGATCACAAAAAATACCAATGGGTGATGTCCGGTTATTCAGAGCATTTAATATTTGATCAGTGAAAGCATATATAGCATTTTCTGTTGAAAAGCCTTTCTGAAAACCAAACTGACATTTTGTTAGTACTTTATTTTTACAAATATGGGAGGCTACTCTTGAATACATTACTTTCTCAAAAATTTTTGATAGAGCTGTCAGAAGAGAGATTGGGCGGTAGTTGTTGACATCCGACATATCCCCCTTTTTATGCAATGGTTTTACAATGGCATATTTCAGTCTATCAGGGAAAACACCCTGCTCCAAAGAGCTATTACATACGTGGCTGAGAATTCTACTTATCTGTGGGGAACAAGCTTTAAGTACTTTGCTGGAAATGCCATCAATTCCGTAAGAGCTTTTACTTTTCAGTGAGTTTATTATTTTACTGATTTCAGAGGGAGAGGTTGGTGGAATTACAGCTGTTTCAAACTGTGCAGGTATGGCCTCTTCTATTAATAGCCTTGCCTCTTCTAGTGAAGATCTAGATCCTATTTTCTCCACAACATTTAAAAAATGATTATTCAAAATATTTTCAATTTCTGATTGTTTGTTAGTGCACTTGTCATTCAATTTTATTGCACTAAAGTCTTCCTGTGCTCTTGGTTGCCCTGTTTCCCTTTCAATAATATTCCAAATTGCTTTAATTTTATTATCAGAGTTACTGATCTCAGACATGATACACATGCTTCTGGACTTTTTAATAACTTTTCTTAGTACCGCACAATAGTTTTTATAATATTGAACAATTTCGGGGTCAGTACTCCATCTTGCTGTTAGATACAGTTCTCTTTTGCGGTTGCAAGATATTCTTATTCCTTTAGTTAGCCAAGGTTTTTTATATGTTTTCTTGGAATTATGTTTAACTATTTTCTTGGGAAAACAATTTTCAAATACCCTTAAAAATGTATTGTGAAATAAGTTATATTTCAAGTTTGCATCGGGTTCCTTATACACTTCATCCCAGTCTAGCTGCTGTAGGCTTTCCCTAAAGTTTGCAATATTTATATTGTTAATTGAACGCACTGCTTTGAAAGTCTGATTTATTATACTGCATGGAGCTATGTCATGTACTGTAACAAGCTGTGCACTATGATCTGAAAGACCATTCTCAACAGGATAAGCATTTATGTCCTTAAACTTATCTTGGTCTATAAAAAAGTTATCTATCAATGTACTGCTGTTCTTTGTTATCCGAGTAGGAAAATCAATGACGGAGCTCAAATTGAAAGAACTGAGTAATACTAAAAGGTCATTCTTCCTATTACACTCTTTCAGGGAATCAACATTGAAATCCCCACAAATGATAATTTGCTTCCCCCTGTCTGACAGATAGCACAACAAAGCATCCAAGTTTTCCAGAAATAGCTGGAAATTCCCTGAGGGGGACCTATACACTGTTACAATTATGAAAGTGCCATCCTTTAGTTTAAGTTCAGTGGCACATGCTTCCATATGTTGCTCTACACAAAATTTTTTAGTTTCTAAATTTTTTGCACTGTGGAAGCTTTTGACATATATGGCAACTCCTCCTCTCATCATATTATCTCTACTTACATGTGCAGCTAATTTGTACCCATTGATGCTAACCTTTTGCATATCAGTGACAATGTGATGCTCAGACAGGCATAGTACATCTATTACATTCTCAGTTTCTATATCTTCTAAACAAAGCAGAAGCTCATCAATTTTATTGTTCAATCCCCCAATATTTTGATGAAATATACTAACATTTTTCATTTTACTTTTGCAACTATCTTGAACTTTTTTGACATCTTTAGTACTTGCATGGCTGAGTTTCCCACTGGACACTGATCTTACACTAAAAAATAGTTTCCACCATGAGATGTAGTTCCTCCCCCCTTTAAATTTCCTGCTATCAGCCCAGCCAGTTTACCCTTCCCTTTCCTGTTGAGGTGTAGGCCATGTCTAGTATAATCCCACCTACAGAGTGAATCAACACGAACCACACCAATGTGTGACCCCGCACCAGATCCAAGTAGCCGTTCCAACTCCAAATTAACTCTCCTGACAGAAGAGGTCAAATGAGGTCGGTCGTGGCGCTCCAGAACCGACACAAACCCAACACTGGTATGATTCGATGCCGATGCAATCTTTGCCAGGTCACACTCTATGCTGTACCCCGGATCTCTGTCAATACTGTTGCCCGGCCCACCCACAATAACCACGGTGTCTTCCTTAGTAAAACCTTTACATAGTGAACCTAAATCCTCTGTAACCTGCCCAAGTTCAGCACTAGGTTTGAAAAAACTTGTGACCTGGTAATCCAACCCTAATTCATCCTGCAGAAGTTGGCCCACACCCCTAGCATGCGAACTACCTAGCAACAAGACTTTCTTTCTCTTTGCAGACTTCCCTACATTCTTAATCAATTTGCTGCTGAAAGCTTGTTGAGCCCTGTCTACATCTACTTCTGTGAGAGGCTCATCAGTTTCTGACTGAGGCAACAGGTCAAACCTATTTTGTACATTAATAACAAAGCGGTCAGAAGAATTTCTTGGCCTGTTCCTCATGCCTGTTGCCACTTCCCACCCCTGTTTACCCTTCTCCCCCCTTAACCTGCCCAGTTCTCGCCTAGCCTCATCTAACTCAGCCTGAAGGGCAGCAATTTTCCCCTCCTGTTCCACAATCTTCCTATCTCTACTGCATAGCCTACAGAACCACTGATGAGTCTCGCTCATTTTCCCAATTCCCACGCCACTACAGTCGCCCCAATGAAAAAAGTTACTACATCCATCACACCAGACCCCGGAGCTAACGATCCTACGGCACGTCAGGCACTTTACACTCATGGTACAAATCTATTTTAGTGACAGAAAGACAATTAAGTTACCGGAAAACAACGAAAATACGTGTACGAAAAATTAGGCCTACTCGCGACTATGTAAACAGTGGTTCAGAAGTTTTTTACTGGAAATTACTTAAGAGATGACGATACTCTACAGATATAAAGGGGCAGCAAACGAATTTAGCACACTAAACTATCAGTAAATGCACTTAAGATTGCGGTATGAAGTTTAATCTGAAAACTCAAAAGTTCGGCCCGGCCGCGATATGTAAACAAAATGAACTTTACGTGATTACTGTGAAAATAATAGGAGCGTAGCGGACGATGCGGGAGAACCGCACCGCTGTACTAGGCAAGGTCCTAGTGGAGGTGGTTTGCCATTGCCTTCCTCTGACCGTAATGGGGACGACAACACAACACCCAGTCATCTCGAGGCAGGAAAAATCCCTGACCACGCCGGGAGTCGAACCCCGTCCGCGGGAAGCGAGAATGTTACCGCCAGATCTTTGTCAGAAGGCCTCACGAATACAGCGATGTAATTGTTTATTTTGTGCTGTTATCATTCACAAAACTGTTAGGCAAATTTACGTAAACGTCTGTTTCACTATTCGTAAGTGCTCGACTAAGTCTGTGGCGTAATAAGACGAGTGAATGAAGAACAAAAAAAAAAAGTAGACAATGAACTCTATACTAGAAATCCTGACAGATGGGGCTGAGTGTGGAAGTAGGGATGCATTTTAAGGTCACTGTTGAATGTTTTTCTTGAATGGCTCCAAAATAACGGCGCCTAGCGAAAAGGAATCCCAGTACAAAATATCCTACAATTTGCATGCAGCGCATGAGAGGACACGAAACTGGCGTGTGGTTTATGAACGCCGACACTGCGGGTTGTATAAAACGACGGTGTTAGGGGCAACTGAACCAGCTTATACTGTATAATTCATAGGATCTGTATGCATTTGTCTGAAACCTTACGTAGTGACCACTTTTCCCAATGTAACGCAGTCAGTTTGGACATATGTATTATACTCCGAAAGTCGGCAGGAACCCTGGCTCGGGGCCTACCTTTCAATTCAAGCACTTTGCTGTTCTCGAATTAAATTATCGACGGTTCCATACATTTTAAAAATGTGACCAGTTGGAGAGAACTGTTTTTCTTTTATTGTTTTAAACGTGCCAGCGTTGATCTTGCTAAATGTTTGTCCTCTACCGATTGAGGTCGGCTTCTAGACTGAAGTCAGGGTACTTTCATTCCCTGACAGTTTGTTAAAATGAAGTGGTATTTTGTTCTGTAAACAGGAATGCTAATCTCCATACAACCGTTGTTAAGTCCATAAAATCGCTTTTACATTTCAATAATATAATCCATTAATTCCTCACTGAATCCACTCCATAACTCCTCATATTTTTGTCTCCTGCTGCATCTCTAACTCTTATTTTGATCGTGTTATATGGAACATGAAAAGGCTTCGCCGCCGTAGAAAAGGTATTTATCTTTGTCACCTCACTCGCGACACTTTACAATGTGTTTTGCTCTGATTTCCTGACATCTCCATGCACTAGTAAGTGAAACAGTGCCGTTTTTATATTACGACAAAAAATAACGGAACAGAGACTGTTTCAGATAATTTGAATTAATTAATTCGAAATCGTCACAAAGGGAAATATTGACGGATAAAGGATCCAGAAGTGATTCTGTCTGATACGTGGAAGTAACGGACTTCCGTGCGGGTAAGCAAGCATCTTGGCCACCTTTTCCGATCGGACGCCGTGTCAGCATTAGTGGTTCACACACGAAACAACGAGCAACCATATTTGTACGACAAAAGACAGTTTTTAAACACTGATATGGCGTAAAATCGTCACTCTGTTTAGAAGCGACGTACCTTATATCAGAGAGGTATTTACTTAAATATAACGGAAAAAACGTCTTCTGCCAAACTCTCTGACAACAGTGATGGTGAAACCAAAATTGCAGAGATATGTGACGATTCCAAACCACATTATAAATATGCAAATAAAGATAAATTGATCGTTTCACAGAAGCTATCCTGCAGTCCAGCCAAACATTAAGTCCTATTCTTGAGGCACAAAATACGGAACAGTGTGTAAATTTAAGTGAATCAGTGGGAACAAAATTAAAACTTGTGAAGCAACTCACAAAAGACTATGCTGAAATAAAAGGAAAAGTCGATAAAATACAATATGCTAAAAATTCTAGGTTGAGAAAAAACCAATCAAAAATAACGCAGGAATATCGAGCGAAAATAAGCAAAACAAGAAGTTAATGTCTTCAGAAAAGGAACAAGTTGCAGAGACACTCGGTGAACCCGTGGCAATTGACGTAATTTGTAGTTTAGAAAGGTGCAAATCGCAATTAGCCTCTACTGCAGTACACAGCGCAAAAATACACAACAAACAAAAGCTGCAAATAAAAACCTCAACATTAGGATTGTGGACCTGAGAAATTACTGCTCAGATATGGGTTTAGAACTGGCTGGCTTAGAATTAGTAGATATGAATATGTTCATTGTTTCAGTGTACCGTTCACCAAATTGAAATTTCGAAAACTTTATCATTAATTTGGAAAGTTGTTTACGTCACATAGCACACATTAAACCAAAAATTGCACTCTGTGGCGATCTTAATATACACACAGATGAAAATAGTACAAAAGAGAAAGCGTTCTTGAATTTAGTAAATAGTTATGGTTTCTTTATAGCAAAAAGACTTCCAGCTAGAGGTGATGCCTGCCTCGACACCATTATTACAAATTTAGATGCCTGGAGTTACAAAATAAATCTAGTTGATGCAATGATACCACACCACAGTGCATTACTCATCAAACTACAAACGAAGACTCTGGGTAACCAACAGACAAATACATGGCAATCAAATCAAGTGTTTCACAGAAGAGCAGTGCCTCACTGTCCAGTATAAACCGGCAGCAAAACCCAATTATTCCTTAAATGTTCTTTTCCAGACAGTAAAAACGAAATTTGATGAAATGTTCCCACTGATACCAAAGAAAAGCCACACAAGTAAAGCACAAGTAAAACAGAAAATAATAAATGGAAAAAACATGGTACACACCTGAGCTAGCCAATCTAAAAAAACATTGTCCTAATGGGAATGACTGTGCCCAAGCAGCCACAGACACAAATAGTAAACAATAGTTACACAGCAGTTACTTGGAGGCCAAGAGACTACAGAAGATAAGTAGAAGAAGCTAAAAGGAGGGGGAATGATAGATTCATGAGACAAGCCTATGACCTGTACAAAGCAATCTGGACTCTAGCAAATGAACATAGTGTTGCTAAAATCCCAGACTCTGTTATCTGAGGTACCTCAAGCACTACCCTCCCCTTTAGATTCTGATCCTCTGTAGAAACTATAGGATCTGTCATTTCTCGTCTACCTGACTGTGAGTGGGGTGTCCATGGCAGATCTAGGCATCCTGTACAGGATGATGGGGATCAGGGTATTGTACTGAGCCTCTAACCAACAAGTGTGAGGTGCTGTCTTCCAGTGAAACAAACTATGGGACTTAACGTTTACTGTCATCAGTCCCCTAGAACGTAGCACTACTTAAACCTAACTAACCTAAGGACAACACACAACACCCAGCCATCACGAGGCAGAGAAAATCCCTGACCCCACCAGGAATCGAACCCGGGCGCGGGAAGCGAGAACACTTCCGCACGACCACAAGATGCGGGCAGGGAACTGTGTTTTGTGCGGTGTCAGGAGAAGCAACACAAAAGGGTAGCAGTCTATATTAATCATTGGCAGTTCAAACGCATGGCGAATGATAGAATTCCTAAGGAAAATGGCAGCAAGATCCATGATAGGACACCAGTGTATGCCTGAGGGCCTCATTCAACATGTTGAAGAGGCCATTCCAGCAGCCATTGTGGGGGGAAAGGTGCAACCAACTGCAGATTGAGATGGGCAACAAATGATGCCTGTCATCTGGGCTCCAAAGTCATTCTTGGATCATTCCATGACTGCCAGAGAAGGCTAATCTTGCAGATGGACTTCCAACATAGCTGACAGTTTGCAGCCCCCCCCCCAGGGGCTCGCCACTCTTTGGCAGGTTCGTGCTTGGCTACCAGGGCCCCAGACGTTGCAGCACTTTTTCCTTTCAGTGCTGCATGTCCATTCTCTTGCTATTCTTTTCTCATCACTTGGGGAACATGTCTGGGGTATTATTGCGAATGTTCTGCATTCTGCTGGAGTACAAACACTCTCAACTTTGTTTTTTTGCTCCCTTTTCCTTTCTTCTTTTCCCTTCTACTCTCATTCCTCTGCTTCGGCATTTGAGGATAATTTTTTCTTCTTCCTCCCTGTGTGCTCCTGAAGGCCAGCCCATGCATCTGACATGTAACAGCCCAGGGTTGACACATATCCCCTGGTACAGGCCAGGCCCAGGGAGGGATGATTGGTTGGGCTGTAACCTTTCCAGATTTCCGATTGGTCCCTCTGTCTGGTGTTCCAGAGGTGTGAACAATCAGCTAAGGCGGGTGCACCCCCACGTGAAGCCCCCCCCCCCAGTCGGAAGGAGCGTGCCAATTGTGGGGCATTTCCTCGCCATGAGTCAATCATCCTCCCCATCGAGGCTGCTGATTCGAAGACACTTCCCACAGCACTGCAGTTCCTTGTGGTCTCGTGTACTGAAGACAGTCAATCTTTTTCCAGGGTCAGTCCGTTTATTATCCGGTAAGGTGTTGATGCAATTGCTGGCCCTGTGAAATTCTCTCATTTACGGAAGGCTAAAATACAATCTTACCTCTCTGATCAGGGTGTCATTGCCACCCATAATGAAAAAGGTCAATTCCTCCTTGGTGCCCACCTGCACACTTTTACTTACCTTCAATAGGGTGGTGCTGCTGTCCAAGATCAAACCAGTCTATGAAGTTATCACAGACTGGCCATATATTCCGAATCCGATGTGCTGCAACCAGTGATATTGTTTCAACCACACGAACATCTTGTCGTCACCCAGCCAAATGCATAACCTGTAGGAGAAATGCACACAAGGACGAATTTCCACCTCCTCCTTCCCACTGCATCAACTGCAATGGCGGCCATACCGCCGCCTCTTGGGATTGTCTCGTGTATCTAGATGAGCAGGCTGTTTAAGAGATTAGGGTAAATGAAAAAGTGCCTTACCCAGTAGCTCGCAAGTTACTGGCTAGTCACAAACCCTGTGTTCTCCCATCTGGCACCTATAGTTCTGTTCTTCTTACCCATTGCTCCGTGAAGGACATGGTCATGCAACCTCAAATTCGGCTATGAGATTGTGAAATTGCCTTTTCCTTCCCTGCCTGACTTTCTCCCTCTTTACCATTTAAATCCCTCCGTTATTCGCTGTCACTAGGGCAGACTTCCTTTAGTTTATTGTGCAGCTACCCCCCCCCCACCCATCCCAAATTTATGCTACTCCTTGACTTTAATGTGCATCATCCCCTTTGGGGTTCTGCCCTCTTGGCTGACCTTAACCTCCTCTGCCTTAATACTGGAGTAACCACTTTCCTTTCAGACTCCTCGTGCACATATTCCCATTTGGACCTATCCTTTTGCAGTGCCCAGCTTGCACATCATTGTGAGTGGTCCGTTCTTTCTGATGCCTACTAAGAGCGACCATTTCCCACGTGCTCTCCGTCTGCTGACTCCTACCCCATGTGCATGCATTCCCAAATACTCCTCCCTGGCGACCTTTGAAGAACAAAATTTCCTCAGTTGTGATGACCAGGTGGACTATCTCGCCAACATTATCCTTACTGCTGCAGAACGTGTCGTGTCCCAGTCCCTTAGTGGACTGAGGCATGCCGTGACACAATTCACGCTCGGAGACGTGCTCTCCGTGTTTTAAGCACCACCCTACACTGGAAAACTGCATTCATTATAAACAGATGAGTGCAAAGTGTCGTCGAGTTCTTCGGGATACCAAAAGAGCTAGTTGGATTTCATTCACTAGTTCTTTTAACAGTTGCACACCTTCCTCTGTCATGTGGGCCAACCTCTTATGGCTCTCTGGAACCAGGATCCAATTTCCAGCCTGGCAGTATCTGACGATTTCGTCGTGGACCCTATTTCTAATTTCCAGCCTGGCAGTAGCTGAAGATTTCGTCGTGGACCCTATTTCTATCTCCTACATCTGGGGCCAGCATTTTGCAGAAGTTTCGAGCTCTTTCTACTATCACCCTGCCTTCATACATCAGAAACGAGTGGAGGAGGCTTCAGCGATACCAATCTGTTCTCAGAATTGTGTGCTACAATGACACGTTTACTATGAGGGAGCTAGATCCATACTCTCAGTTCATCCCCATCCTCCGCCCCGGGGGCAGATGCCATCCACATTCAGCTGTTGCAGCACCTCTCTCTTGCAGGCAAGCACTTTCTACTTAACACATACAACCGCATCTGCGCTGAGAGCACATTTCCTGGATGCTGGCATGAAGCCACCGACATACTCGTACCTAAGCCTGGTTAGGACAAAAACCTTGCTTCTAGCTACTGCCCCATCTCTCTTACCAGCTGCATTTGCAAGGTGATGGAGCATATGATTCATGCTCGAGTCACGTATGTAGACGAACTGTGCCTCAAGTTTAAAAAAATACTTAACCACATAGTAGATAGACATCTATCCAGTAGAAAAGTTCATAATGGGAGGGAACCGCCATGGTATACAGTAACTGAAAAAAAAAAAAAACACTGAAGAAATAAAGATTACTGCTTAATATGAGGGGTACAAAAAAACGGAATTATATTTTTTAAAAACGTTTTCAAATGGTTTAGAAAACACCCTTATTCCCTTCAAAATACTCTCCATTACAACTAATACTTCAACCAATTGGTGCTTCCACTGTGTCTGTATATGGATGGATGGATATGTGTGTGTGTGTGTGTGTGTGTGTGTGTGTGTGTGTGTGTGTGTGTGTGTGTGCGCGCGCGCGCGCACGCACGCGCGGTTATATACCTATCCTATCCTTTTTTCCCCCCTAAGGTAAGTCTTTCCGCTCCCGGGATTGGAATGACTCCTTATCCTCTCTCTTAAAACCCACATCCTTTCGTCTTTCCCTCTCCTTCCCTCTTACCTGAAGAAGCAACCGTTGGTTGCGAAAGCTAGAAATTATGTGTGTGTTATTTTATTGTGCCTGTCTACCGGCGCTTCCCCGCTTGGTAAGTCTTGGAATCTTTGTTTTTAATATTTTTTTCCCATGTGGAAGTTTCTTTCTATTTTATTTACATCATTAATTTGAACCCAACAATTACGTTTGTTATTGTCTCTGTTGCATTTCGAAATCTTTTCTATCATCTTACTTTCTCTTTTTATATTGTATTCATCTTTAGAAATGGGTGACATCTCCTCCCACTTTTTTTTTTCCGGACTTCTTCAGTGTTGTCCTTTCCTGCCCATTTTCATATGTGGAAATAAGAAAAAGTCGCATGGAGCCAGGTCAGGAAAGTATGTGCTTGGGATAGCAGTTCTATGCCATTTTTAGCCAAAATGTGTGTAACAGGAATGGCTATGCGTTGTCATGCTGCGAGAACCCCATCTCCTGTCTGCCACAAATTGAGTCTTTTTTGACAAACACTGTCGTGCAACCTTCTTAAAATGACTTATAAGCAGAAGCTCTTGAATTTTTTCAGTATTTCCGTTGATGGACGTCCAGAATGACTTGAGGTTCAATAATAATAATAATAATAATAATAATAATAATAATAATAGCTTTATTCAACATCGAATGGTACACTGCACATGTACAAAGAAACCATAATGATTACAGTTATTTGTACAATACACATTCTTCTGAATATGTCAATTTACAATAAGATGTTTACTGATTTCTATTTACATAATTTCACAATGCATTTGTTGTTGTTGTTCATATAAGTATGGTACTATTTTAATGTGTAGAAAGGGTGTTTTACTAAAAATTTCTTAAGCTGATGTTTCAGTTTAATTGTAGGAAGAGCCATGACTGCACTAGGCAGTGCATTAGCTAATTTTATACCTGCATACTGAGGCCCCTTTTCGTAAAGTACTCTTCTGTGGCTGCCAATGTAAAATCTTTCTTTATTTCTAGTTTTGTGCTGGTGGAAATCTGAGTAAGTGTTTGGGTGCAGTCTTTTCACAAGCAATATGGCTTTTAGACTGTATGTGTTTATAACAGTTAACACCTCTGTTTTTGGAAACAAGTTACAGCAAGATTTCCTATATTTTGCTCCACACATTATTCTCAGACCCCCCCCCCCCCCCCGCTTTTTTTTTTCTTTTTTTTTTAAAGAATGAGCAGCTTACCTAGATTAGCTTTGGTTGTTGCCTGCCCCCCCCCCCCCCCCCCAATTGTTTTGTCATACCTTCCTCTTCTTTGTAGATCCTCTATTCCTTCTGTATATACATTTCTTTCGCTTTGTCAGTTTCTCTTCTGTATTGTTCTTCATTAGCATTATTACACTTCCTCCATCTTCTCCAACATCTCACTGGTGATCCATGGTTTCCTTGCTTCCCTCCCAACTTCACTTTTTAACATATTCCATAAAACGTCTTTGACATTTCACCATTTCTCATAACCCTCAATTGTTGTTCCAGGGACTCTGTTAGCGCCTCATTGTTCTCTCTCACCATTTCCAGGACCCACCTCTGCTTCTCTTCCCATGCTGTTGTATCCTCTTCAATCCTGTACTGATGTCAGCAATGAAAAGGTTGTGATCAGAATTGACATTGGCAGAGTTTTAACATCTTTCACACTACCCCTAAACCTGTGCTTGACAAGTATGTAGTCTATCTGATACTTGTTAATGTTTCCTCGGCTCTTGCATGTGTGGAATTTACTCTTCCTTAAAAGTAACGAAGTGTTTATCACCACCAAGTTGTTTCTCTGACACAATTCCACTAACATCTCTCTGCTCTTGTTTCTTCTTCCTTATCCATACTGACCCATGATGATTACTTCTCTACCTTGTCCAACCACACTATTAAAGTTGCCCATGATTATGATGTTTACTCTTCAGAATGTGCGATATCTTTTATTTCATCATTTGTTCGTCATGGTCTGATGTTTGCATGTCCACTTACTTAAAAACAAATAATAATACTATTATTATTAAGTGATCACGATGGCATACCTCTTTAGTCACACTTTGAACTATTTGATTTCCCATCAGTATTGCCATCCCCAAGTCCAGAACTTTTTCCACTGGTATAAAAAAAATTGTGAAATCACCTGTTGTTACTTCGTCCCTATCTGCCACCTCACTTCAGTCCATTTCTCTCATTAGATTTTCCAGTTTTCTTGATGTTGAAAGTGTTCTTACATTCCATGTCCCGATCCTGAACTGAAAATGATCATCTCTTTCGATAACTCTCCCAAGTACTCCCCTTCCAGAGATACGAACAGGGGAGTAGTTTACCTCAGGAATATCATGATTCTCCATCTTCTGACAGAGAAAATACTAAAACACATTTATATACCACTAGTCTTCAGTTTTTGTTTTCATATCATGTTTATTCAATGTTGTCTTCTTCTTTTTCTTCTTCTGTCCTGAGACTGGTTTGATGCAGCTCTCCATGCTACTATATCCTGTGCAAGCTTCTTCATCCCCCAGTACCTACTGCAGCCTACATCCTCCTGAATCTATACAGAGTGAAAAACTGATAATTTTATTTTCACCAAATACACTTTGCCTACATGTTCTCTTTTGTATTTTCAGCACTGCATA
This sequence comes from Schistocerca gregaria, assembly GCF_023897955.1. Taxonomy (NCBI): domain Eukaryota; kingdom Metazoa; phylum Arthropoda; class Insecta; order Orthoptera; family Acrididae; genus Schistocerca; species Schistocerca gregaria. The sequence goes on from NC_064929.1 coordinate 219,007,695, forward strand.
TTTGTTTTGCTTCCCTTCCTTCCACATTAATAAGGAAGAGTTTTTACTGAGTACTGCTCCTCTGTGGAGAGCCCTTTGTGAAAGCCATACTGGGAGAGTATGTGAGCCATTTTGAGAAACACTAGTATGTATGTGTATGCAGTACAGTATATTTTGATCTTAAGCACCTGTTTGTGTATACTGGCTACATAAACAGTGCAATAGGGTACTGATTAAGTTGCCACATAGTTCTGTCAGTTTGAAGTGCAGTGTCACTCTTGATGTTTGGTGGATAAGGTTTAGTATTATGGTTTCTGAGGAAGGTTTAATTGTTTTGTTTTCGTATGAAAAATGACAGCCTTAGATTTCATTTTTAACTTGCTGTAAACAAAGTATTGTGCTGTGTCCCTTGGTTGTTCTAATATTTTCCCTTGTTTGTTTGTTTCTGAATTTGTAAGTTCCATGTTTAATTTGTTGTGCATCAAACAAATACTTTTTTTAAATCACATATTTCTCTGGGAACAGTGTATTGATATATGAATTTACACCTGCTTAAACAAAATGATTTTACTCCTGTCATGAAAGGATTACGTTAAGGGGGGGGGGGGGTGGCAACAGGTGCATTTATTGCCTTTAGGAGTGAGAGGCCCTAGACTCCAATTCTGATACATCATTTTTTTTATATTTATTTATTTTATTTTTTCCAGATGGTGATTACTGCAAGCAGAGTATCGAGACAGCCAACTTGCAGGTCTCTGGTGGCTACTACAATGCAGCAATGGTTTGCAGCCCTACTGTAGTTGTGATGCTCATCCCTCTCTTGGTTACACAGTTTCTGATTGCAAATGGTGTCTAGCCAGAGTGGCTAGATGTATGAGGCTGTATGAATCTCTGTCATTATTACCCATGGTAGAGATAGAAGAGGAAAAAAAAAGTTGTATATAATACAGTATGACATGTCATTATAAATAAAATTCAACTTTTTTTATTTGATGCCCATGAATTCATGTGTTTTTGATTAAAGAAACCCAACCTAAATTTTTTTTCACTAGTAAGAACCAGAATTTGTCTTGTATAAGTTCCTTGTGTACATACCTGCACCACTAATCATGGATATACATAATCCTCTGTGACTGTTTACACACTGCTTGCGCTGCGCCGCCTCCCCCCCCCCCCCCCCAAAAAAAGCAAGTGTTTGAAGAATGCGCAAAGCCACACTTTGGGTGGGGTGGTACCATAGGTTGCTGTTGGCAAGTTATCAGTCAAGGCTATCGAAACCGATATATGTATAAAAGGACTGCAGTAGACGGCAGATGTTCATTCTTTGCTGTGGGCTGCAATAGGAAGAATTAGTGCTGTGACACGTGCTGCTACTGATACAGATGCTTGGCACCATTGTTGATTTGTTTTCTAATTTAGACGACGAGCCACAAGACGTCTGATAGTAGCAAGTTAAACACCCCCCCTATTGAGGAAACAAACATTTTGGAATAAAACTTAATACTTCCCTCCATCCCTCCCCACCCCACCCTCCCCTCCCCTCCCTACCCACCCACCCACCCCACCCTTCCCTCCCCTCCCTACCCACCAACCCCACCCTCCCCTCCCCTCCCTACCCACCAACCCCACCCTCCCCTCCCTCCCTACCTACCCACCCACCCCACCCTCCCCTCCCTACCTACCCACCCACCCCACCCTTCCCTCCCCTCCCTACCCACCCACCCCACCCTTCCCTCCCCTCCCTACCCACCCACCCACCCCACCCTTCCCTCCCCTCCCCTACCCACTCACCCACCCCACCCTTCCCTCCCCTCCCCTACCCACTCACCCACCCCACCCTTCCCTCCCCTCCCCTCCCCTCCCCACCCACCCACCCCTCCCTTCCCTCCCCTCCCCTCCCCTCCCCACCCACCCACCCCTCCCTTCCCTCCCCTCCCCACCCACCCACCCACCCCACCCTTCCCTCCCCTCCCTACCCACCCACCCACCCACCCCACCCTTCCCTCCCCTCCCTACCCACCCACCCACCCACCCCACCCTCCCTCCCTACCCACCCACCCACCCACCCCACCCTTCCCTCCCTCCCTACCCACCCACCCACCCACCCCACCCTTCCCTCCCTCCCTACCCACCCACCCACCCACCCCACCCTTCCCTCCCTCCCTACCCACCCACCCACCCACCCCACCCTTCCCTCCCTCCCTACCCACCCACCCACCCACCCCACCCTTCCCTCCCTCCCTACCCACCCACCCACCCACCCCACCCTTCCCTCCCTCCCTACCCACCCACCCACCCCACCCTTCCCTCCCTCCCTACCCACCCACCCACCCACCCTTCCCTCCCTCCCTACCCACCCACCCACCCACCCACCCACCCACCCCACCCTTCCCTCCCTCCCCACCCACCCACCCACCCACCCACCCCACCCTTCCCTCCCTCCCTACCCACCCACCCACCCCACCCTTCCCTCCCTCCCTCCCTACCCACCCACCCACCCACCCACCCCACCCTTCCCTCCCTCCCTCCCTACCCACCCACCCACCCACCCACCCCACCCTTCCCTCCCTCCCTACCCACCCACCCACCCCACCCTTCCCTCCCTCCCTACCCACCCACCCACCCCACCCTTCCCTCCCTCCCTACCCACCCACCCCACCCTTCCCTCCCTCCCTACCCACCCACCCACCCACCCCACCCTTCCCTTCCCTCCCTCCCTCCCTCCCTCCCCACCCACCCACCCACCCACCCACCCACCCTTAACTCTGGGCCAAGTCACCCTACCTTCATTCCTTCAGAACTTCAACACTTTCCTTCCCATCCATTTAACCTGTTCCTCCTCAACCCAGCATGCTACCCTTCTAAACATTGACCATCTCTATGATGGCTCCATTCGCACCTCTATCCACATTGATTTCAACAGCTGTATCCCTTTTACACCAAAAAGTCCATTTCGTATAGCCTGGCCACCTGGGGACAGTTTATTTGCAGGCATTAACCCCCATTCCCAAGAACCAGCCACAAAGGAGTGCTCCTTTCATCACCCAGTACCACCCTAGAATGGAACAACTGAACCAAGTCTTTTGTCAGGACTTCAATTACCTACCATCATGCCCTGACGTGAAGGTCATCCTATCCCAGATCCTTCCCACCCTCCTACAGTGGTGTTCCTTTGCCCACGTAACCTTCACAACATCCTAGTCCATCCCTATGGCTCTCCAAATCCCAACCCCATACTACAAGGATCATGTCCCAGTGGAAGACCCAGGTGGAGGATCTCTCCAACCCACACACCCAGCACTACCTATTCCAGTCCTATTGCAGGACTATCCTGCTCCCATCAGGGGCTGAGCACCTGTGAAAGCTGGCATGTCATTAACCAGCTCTGCTGCAACCACTGCACAATCTTTTATAGTGGTACAACTACCAACTAGCTGTCCACCAGGGCGAACGGCCACCGCCAAACAGTGGCCGAGAGCAAAGTATAGCACCTTTTGGGACACCGTGCAGCTGACAATGACATTTTAACTGCACTTAGCGTGTTAGAGGATGAGAAGATGCCTTGATAATTGGAACTGTGGGATGTACCCTCTGCCATGCACTTCACAGTGTTTTACAGAGTGCACAAGTAGATGAAAACACAGATGTTACTTTCGGAAGAACCTCTGTAACTAAGCGTGCAGATGCTTGCGAATAAAAGAGAAACTGCTTATTTGATTAGAGAAAGGTTTATACAAAGATTTTTTTTTTTTTTTTTTTTTTTTTTTTTTTACAAGTGATACTTATCTTACACATGAGAAATGAAGTGATTCAATGGTGACAGCTAATGTAGAATTGGAAAAGTCGGTTGCCACTCCCGAGCTATCAGAGGGCTCTCGCCACCGGAGCATCTGTCGCAGTTCGCTGCTCACAGCTCCACCACCACCGGTGCCTCGTCATCCTCCTCCAACTCGAGCTCCGAGAAGTCCCAGCCGAGGCGGCCGGTGAGAGTGCGCGCCAAGCGCTCGCCGCGCACCTTGAGCCGCGAGTCCGCCTCACAGCAGGTGTCCTGCAGGTTGCGGAAGAGCTCTCGTAGTGACACGTACACGAAGTTCTTGTTGGCTACGATGTCTGCCAGGAACTCCTCGGGGATCTCCGTCACCTGAATCCAATCAGAAGCCACAATATTTATCTAATTTTATCCGTGCAATACGAAGTGAAGAATGTTAGCTTTCAGTCACAGGTTTTATTTAAGACAAATACAAAAGGTGCGTGGGTAAAAATGTTAAATTTTATTTACTGCACAAATAATTTCTGCAGGTCAATTGTTCAGTTACAAAAATATATCTCTGGAAGGTGGTAGTTTATGTCGATTTATAGTACACATCCTGCTGCACAAGTCGGCTACACTGGTCGCTTCCCATTTGTGGTATACAGCGCAGTATTCAGCTCCCAGCTTCAGGCAGTGTTGGCTTCGGTCACACAGATCCACGGGTGCGGGGCGAGGTCAGGACATGTGGGGACCAAGCAGCAATCGGTATTGTAATTGTAAACTGTCGAAGCTGCGTTGGTAAAGTACCGGAAGTTCAAGCGCAGATAGAAAGCACCGAAGCCAATATCGTTATAGGTACAGAAAGCTAGCTGAAGCCAGAGATAAATTCTGCCGAAATTTTTACAAAGGTACAGACGGTGTTTAGAAAGGATAGATTGCACGCAACCGGTCGTGGAGTGTTCGTCGCTGTTAGCAGTAGTTTATCCTGTAGTGAAGTAGAAGTGGATAGTTCCTGTGACTTAATATGGGTGGAGGTTACACTCAACAACCGAGCTAGGTTAATAATTGGCATGCTTTGTTACAGGATCATTTAGTAATCGCGAAAGCGTTACGGAGATGATAGATAAACTCCAGTGGAAGACTCTGCAGGAGAGACGCTCAGTAGCTCAGTACGGGCTTTTGTTAAAGTTTCGAGAACATACCTTCACCGATGAGTCAAGCAGTATATTGCTCTCTCCTACGTATATCTCGCGAAGAGACCATGAGGATAAAATCAGAGAGATTAGAGCCCACACAGAAGCATACCGACAATCCTTCTTTCCATGTACAATACGAGACTGGAATAGAAGGGAGAACAGATAAAGGTACTCAGGGTACCCTCCGCCACACACAGGTGGCTTGCGGAGTATGGATGTAGATGTAGATGTAGAAGATCTGCAGCGGATAGGCACTTGGTGCAGGGAGTGGCAACTGACCCTTAACATAGACAAATGTAATGTATTGAGAATACATAGAAAGAAGGATCCTTTATTTTATGATTATATGATAGCGGAACAAACACTGGTAGCAGTTACTTCTGTAAAATATCTGGAAGTATGCGTGCGGAACAATTTGAAGTGGAATGATCATATAAAATTAATTATTGGTAAGGCGGGTACCAGGTTGAGATTAATTGGCAGAGTCCTTAGAAAATGTAGTCCATCAACAAAGGAGGTGGCTTACAAAACACTCGTTCGACCTATACTTGAGTATTGCTCATCATTGTGGGATCCGTACCAGATCGGGTTGACAGAGGAGATAGAGAAGATCCAAAGAAGAGCGGCGCGTTTCGTCACAGGGTTATTTGGTAAGCGTGATAGCGTTGCGGAGACATTTAGCAAACTCAAGTGGCAGACTCTGCAAGAGAGGCGCTCTGCATTGTGGTGTAGCTTGCTCGCCAGGTTTCGAGAGGATGCGTTTCTGGATGAGGTATCGAATATTTTGCTTCCCCCTACTTATACCTCCTGAGGAGATCACAAATGTAAAATTGGAGAGATTAGACCGCACACGGAGGCTTTCAGACAATCGTTCTTCCCACGAACCATACGCGACTGGAACAGGAAATGGAGGTGGTTGTTGTTGTTGTTGGGATGTTTAAGGGGGACTAAGCAGCTAAGGTCATCAGTCCCCCATTCCAAAACCGGCGAAACAAAATTTACGGAACAAGTAAAACCCCAAGGGGGAAGGAGACGCCCCTCCCCCCAGTCACTGAAAGAACACCAATGTGGCAGCGAACACTAGAGACAAGAAGAGTACAGACGAACACTGGACAGAAAGAAACGGAAGAAAAGAAGAGGGTCAGAGACTGGTTGACTGACCATGGGAACAAAAATTGGGAAAGAGTCAACCATCCGAATACACACATTAAAATCTGCAACCAATGAGACACTCGAGGACAAGATACGCAGAAAGGGAAAGGGACAGGTCCCCTCTAAATGGAACCATAAAAAGGACTACCACGGATAAAATTTAAAACGTCGTCAGCCACGGAGGCATCATCGCATAAAACCAAAGGCAACGTGCCCGGGAGATTAAAAGTCTGCCGGAGGGTGTGCAGGCGGGGGACACTCCAACAAAATGTGGTCCACTGTCAACCGGGACCCACACTGACACAGGGGGGGATCCTCCTGACGCAAAAGATGTCCGTGCATCAGGTAGGTATGGCCGATGCGGAGCCGACACAGGATGACAGAGTCCCTGCAAGAAGCCCGCAGGGAGGACTGCCACACATCGGTCGTCTCCTTAACAGCCTGCAGTTTATTCGGAGACAGTGGCACGTAAAGTGCCCTCCGTCACACATCGTTGAGTGGCTTGCAGAATATAAATGTAGATGTAGATGCCTACCTGCTCGACCCGGAACAAACTGAGTAATGGGAAAAGTGTTTTACCACAAGATGGCAAGCCTGGCCTTCCTGCTAGGGGATAGCCAGGGTGGGGAATACCGAGAAAGCGGAAGTAGCAGCAGAGGCATACATGAGGCAGTGATATCTCACGCACCGGGGCATCTCACGCACCGGGATTGTGATCCCTGTGTTGCTAGTAGGCTTACCCAGATGGGTACGTAACAGCCCCCCCACACATACTGGCGACTTAGAGGGGTGTGTGCTACTTTCAGAACTTTCGTCAACTACACTATACCGTTCGAAACAATTGGCACGAATTGCTGTCTTGCAGGAGGCAATGGAAAATACTGCGTTAAAGAGACACAATGGGCAGGCGGAAACCCTTCCGAGGTATCCAAAATGGAGTGGCAAAATTGTTGGCAGAATGAGATTGACCCCTTATACCAAAAGTTTGTCAGCCATAACTGATGATTTTTTTTAAATTCAAAATTTAAGCAGAGGTTGGGATCAAACCAAGGACATAGGACTTTTGGATGGTAGTAAAAGACACTACTGCCAAGCCAGTAAGCAAGCTTAAGGGCGCAATGTTTGAGAAAGAGGGCGGAAATATCACTGACTTCATAAATGACTAGTGTGAATGTATATGAGGTCCAATACCTCTATTTACTACCTGCATTAGAAAATGAGATCTCTGTGTCTTATAATGAATTAAAACCACTTTTCTATTTAAAATACAGTCTACTAATTAAACTGGCTATCATCCTCAGGCCCTTTATTTCTAATGGTAAAAAATATCTGTACAGTTTGTAGCAAAGCAAGCTGGGACTCATTTCCTCCATTTTGTTTCGTGTTTGCCTCCTTAAATGTTTCTTTATAATTAGTATTGTGAGGTATGTGCGTTAAGATAAAGCTGTCATCCCGTAATTCTGAGTATAAGACCGGGGCCAACTTTGCTAAATTACGTAAGTCTGAATAATTTCCTAATTAATTTGAACCGTTATAACCTGGATAAATCATTGATAGTTTAATCTAGCTAATTTTCAAAACATGGTAGGAACATCAATACTTAATTAGTTTGCAGGTAATTAAACTATACCGTACATAAAAGTGTTATATAGCTATTTTTGCATTTTTCATAATCAAGAAGATTTATTTCAGTCGAAACTCTTATTGTAACATAAGGTCCAGACTAAAACCAGTTTTCCTACACTATTCAATTAATTTGAGGTGTACAATTCTGATTCTAAATTATCAAAATTATGCTCTTAACAAGTTGGAATTTTAGCAGCCGTTTCTGCAAATGTTAACACTGGGACCGATGTCATTTTTGAAGCCAACCTGTTTCAAGATTTGAAGTGCGGAACCTGTATCGTCCAAAATAATAATACTACTAATAATAATAAAATAATAATAATAATAATAATAATAATAATAATAATAATGTAACAGTGCAATGATGTGTTGTGATGAATAAGAATACAGACAGTGAAGTAGGACAATTACGATATAAATGTGACTCGTGTATAGTTCATCAGTGAGAGACTGTTGTACAATTATTAGTACGTGCATACCTGGTAAACGGGACTTAATTACATAACTAAGACACAGACTTGTCGTAACTATAAACAATATATGATTAAAAATTCAATTTGCAATCATATTTATTGGAGTAAACTTAACCCTTCTTCCTCCAGTGAGGGAGGTCTGGAATTTATGGAAGTGAAACCTGTGAAACCAAATGTGTTGGTGTTGACCACGTTATTGGATGTAGATAGTGCTGTACCCACCCATATTTACAACCAATTTTTCACTGTGATCAATGCTACTGAGGAACTACAAGCTGAAATATGACTAGGTATGTCACAAGTTTTCAAAAGCTTTTATTAATGTGAGTCTTACATGACAGCAACTTTTAAGACTTCAGTCAATAAAAAGGTTTTTACAACTATGGCAAATTTGTTTATCATGAAGATGGTCCAGAACAGTTGTGGATGTCCCACAGATAAAAATTTATGTCCTTTGTTCTTGGCCCACACCATTGAACACAATTTTACAATAACGTCAAACTTCTCTCGTGCGACCTTTCACAGGACCAGACGGTTTGGAATTGTTGTCAGCCACTGCCACACACATACGGTATATATGAAATAGACTACCCATCCAGCAATATAGAAAATGATGTAAAGACACACTACGTAACTGCAGCTCAAGATATCTAATTATTCACAATACTGTTTAGAACTACACTGCTGTGTTAAACAAAAATGATGTGACTGACTATAAAGTTTTACAAAATTTTCTACTCATTTGAAAGGGTCTTTCCACTGAAGAATACTTTTACTATAATGCAAAAATTATGAAAGTAAATTATAGTGTAAATTTATCTTTGCAGAAGTGGCACAGTACAGCAACCGTCTGCAGCCTCTGTGAACACATTTTTCATATGAACATTTTAGTTAGGTTGTGGTGTTTTGGTGCTCTTTGTATGTTTGTATACATCAGTAACTTAAGTACTGAACAGTGTTCAGTGTTCACCTGTACGTTCAGATAGTTCCATCTGCACCAAGTTACAATTTTTATGGTCTACTGTAGATCAACAGTAAGTTATTCAACATTATCGAGACACGCAAAATAATGCAAGAAAGGTCAGATACTGTCACAAAATCCTAAAGCACTAATCTACAGTAATAGTAAGGTACCATACTGATTTGATTAGTACATAGTCACTGGAACAGGAAGATGTTGAAAATTCGTTTCAATGTCCACAAATTTGCAGACCTCGAAGAAAATAGCACCACATCTTCTGAACCACTGCGGGACTTAACGAAGAGCAGAGCATCCGGGTTCGAGTCCCAGTCCGGGACAAGTTTTCCACCTTTACCACGGCTTTATTCCGAGGCCCACAGGGCAGCCGAAGCCCTGTTTCTCATAATATAAATAGCACCGAGCAAGATTTGTAGACAAAGTTAGAGGAAACCACATGAGAAGAGGACATTGATGCCGTCAAGACATATGCCATGTCATATGCTGATCTGTCTAAATGAAACTACAGTTGTTACTGTCAGAATTGTAAGCTACCCAGGTGCTTCCAGAAGAGAAGCTTTACTGAGACAGCAAGGTAATAATGAACTGATCATCATACCGTAGACTCAAGTTGTTTGAGTGTACTCTTTATTATATGGCTATGAAAGTTTACAATAAAACTGGAGAAGGATATACTGAATGAAGAATGAAAACTATTCAACAGCTAAACATTGTTATAGTTCAGACGAATTTATCACTGACAAGCATACATAATAAAAAATGCAGTGACTCATGAACTGCAAATATACACACTGTAATTGGTATGTGCAGATATTTTTATATGTAGCACCTTAGTATGTACACATATCAGTGTGATGGCTGTTTATTCTTTCTGTTGAACAGTCTTCCCACAAATACGCTCCAAACTTTAGGACTTGACATTTTCTGCACAACTACGCTGACCACACCTGTCAGTATAGACTACCATTTTTTGTCCACGTGCCTACACTTCAACATCTGACTTGCTGCCCAGGGGAAAATAACCATATGTGACTTGCTCTTGCCATATGTACCTGGATGTTCTAACCAAAATAAAAACATACTATACCTACTTGCTGCAGTTATTAGCAAATACTGATGTAACGTTGTTCAGTACATCGTCCTCAGACACACTGATCACACCCTGTACGTATCAATACAAGTCAAAGGGTATAAGCTGATTTTGACACTACTGTATCAGCAACACAAATTTTCTACCGTGTATTATATAAATTACTATAGTACACAGTAATACACGTATCACTGACAAGTCAGTACAACCTCAATCTCTGGTTTGTAAGTGACTGTCATTTACAATTACAAATTTGACTGGAATTGTACGAAGTGGTGCAACGGACCTGAAGACACAAATGTACAGTACAAGTTATTCGAGATCACTGACCTGCGTTTCCAGGACAGATATGAAATCGACGAAGAACTGCGGCTTCGAGCCGAGCGCGTCCACACAGCTGCACAGCAGCCGAACCAGCCGCTTCCAGTGCTCGAAGGCGTCCAGTGAGTGCCCGACGAGGAAGAGCACGAAGCAGAATTGTAGCTCGCCCAGCAGCTCGTCCGGGCTGCAACACCAGACAGGTGTCAGGCACACGCCGTCACAAAGGCAGCCGTTATCCAACCGTTCGGGAGAGACTGTCAAACGACCAGCTGGATCTCCAGCACTAACGGAGTCGTGGCACCGAAACGGTGCCTACGTACCGGTTGGGCATACGGAAGTGCACAGTGAGACGGGTCAAAGTGGATACGAGACAAAATGGAGCTACGCATCCGTGAACAAAGTTTCTAAATTTCTCCGCCTATCGACGCAAACTGCACGAAGTACCTAGAAAGAATAGTGTACCGTACTGCATACATCATACAAATAAATGTGATGTAAACATTACACTACATATTCTTCAGTTTCTGCCTGCATCTCGTTCAACATCTTTTCACACGGAGCAGAAGCTAAGCTGTCTAGAGTATAAATAAGCAAAATAATGACGATAAATTTCACACAATCGACCTGGTGACAGTACAGGGCAACGACAGCTTTACTGCCGCATTTGACGCGGACACCACCGACCTGCAGTGATGTGAGCAGTTGCAGTTAAGATGTAAAAACAGTTGAGTACAGAAACAATTTAACTTCAGGCATATTTTAATTTTTAAACAGACTGAAATAATATACAGAAAAACTCCAGCAATACGCTTCTTAGAGGAGCAGACATAAAACATAACATGCTCTTCTTCTTAGATAACACAGTAATTGAAAACAAGAGTGATGATACATCCTAACTTAAACACAGGGTAGTTTTTCTGAATAAGCTACATCTGACGTAAATGCTTTTTGCAGGGATTTGATTATATAGTAAAACAGTGGAGCCACAGAGAGTATTACTTACAGTCAGTTGTCTAATATTCTCTGACGTCCTTCCATTTGAATCCAATGAATACATTTCACTACTGGATATGCCATCAGCTATGGGGCAAACAGCAAAATAATCCACAAAGCCACCCAAGCACCACATCTTTTCTTCTTCTATGATGTGCTGCTCTTCATCTGGTCAGTGTCCAGCAGTGGTGTGTGAGAGCTTTGTGAATCATTCACAGTACCTCTGGTGGCTTCAATGCCTACACCTACATCTATACTCTGCAAACCACCGTGAACTGGGTACATCCCATTCTACCAGTTATTAAGGTTTCTTCTCGTTCCATTCACACACGGATCAGAAGAAGAGTGATTGACTGACTGTGCCTCTGCGCATGCTGTAATTGCTCCAAACTTAACCTCACAATCCCCACGCGAGTGGCACGTAGGTAGTCATATCGCATCCCTCGAGTCACCATTTGAAGCTGGTCCTCGAAACATTGTCAGTAGACTTTCTCGGGATAGTTTACATCTATCTTCGAGAGTCTGCCAGTGCACTTTCTTCGGCATCTCTGCTACAATCTCCCACACGCCTGTGACCATTTCGTTGCCTCCTCCGTATACGTTCAATATCCTCTGTCGGTCCTATTTGGTACGGGTCCCACACACTCGAGAAATATTCTAGAACCAGTCACAGAAGTGATTTGTAAGCACTATTCTTTGTAGACCGATTGCGCGTCCCCAGTATTCTACCGATAAACCGAAGTCTACCACCTGCTTTACCCACACCTGAGCCTGTGTGATCATTCCATTTTACATCCCTACAAAGTGCTGCACCCACGTATTTCTACGAGTCGGCCAATTCCGAATGTGACCCACCGATATTATAGTCACAGGATCCTACGTTTTTTTGTTTTGTGAAGTGCACACTTTTACATTTCTGAATATTTGAAGCATGTTTCCAATCTTTGCAACACTTTGAAATCTTGTCAGGATATGACTGAATATTTATGTACCTTTTTTCAAACAGTACTTCATTACAGATGACTGCATCGTCTGCAAAAAGTCTGAGGGTATTATTAATATTGTATGCAAGGTCATTATTATACAACATGAACAGCAATGGTCTCAACACACTTCCCTGAGACACACAGGCAGTTACTTCCACATCTGATGATGACTCTGCATCCGAGATAATGTGGTGCAGCCTCCCTACCAAAAAGTCCTCGGTCCAGTCACAAATTTCACACGAGACCACCATACGATACTATTTAAAGATATGTTTGATGCTGGCATTCCCATACACAGTGCAACTGCTCCTAATTAATGTCCTATATATGGTCAACAGAACATCAGTGTTCACGTCCCGCCAAACTCTGGTTAAAAATCTGCTGATGTTCATGATTAGGAGACAAGTATTTATAATGGAACTAATGTGAGGAATCCAACTGGGTCTGGAATTGAACTACATTCCCAGACGCACGTCATCTTGTGAACATTTGGAAGAATAATTTCTTTGAAATCACTAGAATAAATTATGTACAACCAGGGAGTTAGGATGAATTCTTGGGGTAAGCCTACATTATTTACGAGGCACGCTTTTTAAGTAAGTACCATTTTGAAACTATAAAAAGACGTGCTAAGGTATCTCAATAATTTTATTTTTACATGAAAGCCTGTATCTTAATCTACTTTTCTACATAATTTCCGTCAATACTGAGGCGTCTTCGAGATGCCGACTGCCCAGGTTTTTCTTCGAGTACAGGAACAGACGGTAGTCACTGGCCACAAGATTGGGGCTGTACGGAGGATGATCTAGAGTTTCCCACCGAAAAGATGTGATGAGATCTTTGATCTGATTCGTCACATGCAGACGGGCACTGTCTTGCAGCAAAACAATGCCATCGCTCAACTTGCCACGTCTTTTGCTCTGAATTGAAAGGCGCAGATTGTGCAATGTCTTACAGTAAGCTGCTACATCGACTGTCTCATTACAAGGCAGAAATTCCACAAGCAATACTCCTTTTCTGTCCCAAAAAACTGTGCACACAATTTTACAGGCAGAAATTGTTTGCTTAAACTTCACTTTTCTGAATGCCGCCATTCCACGGACTGTTGCTTTGATTCTGGTGTGACGTAGGCCACCCGTGTTTCATCGCCCGTAACAATACGGCTTAAGAAATCGTCACCGTCGTCGTGGTACTACTGGAGGAAAGCCAATGCGCAGTCTAGACATTTGGTTTTGTGCACACCCGTCAACATTTTCAGTACCCGACACGTGCACATTTTTCAGCACTTCAAATGCTCGGTCACAATGCCATACAAAACACTACGAGAAACATTAGGAAAGTTATCCTACAAGGAGGAAATTGTAAAGTGTCTGTTTTCTCCCACCTTATTGTTCATTTCATGCACCAAACTTTCATTAACGACCAAACGACGCCCACTCCATTGTTTACCATGCACATTTGTGTGGCCATCTTTAAATGCTCTCACCCACTTTCTTACCATTCCATCACTCATAATGTTTTCTCCGTAAACTGTGCGATCTCACGATGAATATCGACCGCTTTCAAGCCTTTAGCATCAAGCAATCTTATAACAGCCCGTACTTCAGAAGAATCAGACTGTAATGGCGTCTAGATAACAGATGGAGTTACCCTGTGTGCATGCGCAAAACACCGATTGCAGCGGTACAGCCACGGTGTGGCAAAATGGTACTTACTTAAAAAACCAAGCCTCATAGATAGTACTAACCTTCATTTAGCTACAACTCTGGAACGTTCACAGTTCCACTAAAACGGTTAGAGATGTGGCCTGATATATCTACGAGTGACATAAGCACAGAGTAAGCTTCCCTTGTCATTCACGCCACATTCTGTTTTCCGAGAGAGATCTCCCTTTCAGTAGGTATCCTTAATTTTCAATGGACTGTTTGAATACAGGATGTATACGCAGACAAGGAGAAAAAATCCTAAATTTTTCCCAGTTAAAAATACACATTATTCTGGGTGAAAATACATTTTTCCACGTTAACTGACAGTATACATTTCCTTGGAACTGTAAAACTTATCAATCTTTTGAACGGTTACGCTTTTATACAACAGGGCAGAATTTCCCGGCCCTTTAGAAAATGAAAGTTAAAATACGAAATAAAAATAATATAAAAAAGAAATGTTTTAGAAAGATCTTTGATGTGCTGCAACATGTACGCTGCATATTTTTGTATTAAAAAAGTATAAATTACTTTCCTTAGCATTCAAATAGAGATTGTGATGCGCTTTTGTTAGCCAGTCATAGCTCATTTATGTGATCTCTGTGTCAAAAATTAACCTCTGGTTAATTACACTAACCCTCCCACAATCAACCGTTTAGTTATCCCGTATTTGTTCTGCAATTAGGCATTATTACGTGTTCTACAACGCGTTTTTCCGTGCTTCACCCAGAATAGAACTTAGGTTGCTCCTACCAGGGACTGTACAACTAACTAGTGTACAATGTTACTAGTGTAACTGTCTGGCCAAACATTTTCTCACTGAGAAATCTTTTTTACCTGTTATTTGTTTATTTCCACTCTGGTGGTCTGAATCTAAAGATTTTGCTGGTAATTGTAACAACGCTGATCATTCGCAGGCCCAGTCAACCACATAAACAAACAGCGATTGGCATTCAACCGTTTGGTTTTATTCTGCTCAGTTTGTATAGCCCCGTCCGTTTCTGTCTGCAGGAAAGTTTATTTCTGGATGTGACAGGGATTCATCTGGCAGACACATGACATACACAATGCACGCATCCAAAAATCAACGTATAATTCATTCAGATATAAACTTGGAATTAGTTCAAAAGCCAGCAGGGATGTGTTTCAAAATTGTATGAATAATTGATAGACCAACGTGCGCTGGATACTAGGTGTTTTCTGAGACGAGGTTTTTTTCCTCAAGAATATGAATTTGGCACTCCCCGCCTCCCCACTTGAAATTGCTGCCCTTGGCAGATACCCCCGTTTGTCCCTAGTGAATCTGGCAGCTTGTGCACACCAGTAAAATTTTTCCGGGTAGCATCTTGCTGCTACAGATTATACAGCTAATAGCCACAGTTCTGTAGCCACAAGCAGGAAAAAGTACTACACATGCGCAACTCAACTGCGCGTGCACATAAGCCCGCTCACAACTGCTCAAACGAATCTTATGTGAATAGCTATGAAGTCACACTCATCGGAGGCAATTTGTTGTTATGAAGCATTGTGTAGTCTTCCTAAAGTCTTTGGCACATTTTGCTGTCGGCAGACGCTTGTATGAGCACTGTTTTTTGTTGTTGCATACGGCGCATTTCCTCTGCAACTTAAGTTTTATTTTGTTTCCTCTTGTTCACGTTTCATTGCTTCAGTATTATTCTGCAGTAGTGAGATACAGTAATATCCTTTGTTAGAGTAAATTACAAAAATTTAACTGAAAACTAAAACAAAAAAATTCCAGGAATTCTAAAAAACATGGCTCTGAGCACTAAGAAACTTAACATCTGTGGTCATCAGTCCCCTAGAACTTAGAACTACTTAAACCTAACTAACCTAAGGACATCATACGCATCGACGCCCGAGGCAGGATTCGAACCTGCGACCATAGCAGGAATTCTAAAAAATTCCTGAGTTCTCCACAGTTTTCTCCAGGATGAAAAAAAATCCTAGGATCTCCCAGTTGTCCAGGGTTGTATACAACCTAGAATAATACATCCTTCTCTTACTGATCTCGAGGTCCAATACTATTTTATTGGGGAAATGTCCATTGCAGATGATCATTTATAAGGGGAAAGTAGCAGTGTCGGAGAGCGATCACTCACAATCATTCCACTAATGAGACGACAATAGTGTGGGTCACTGACTTTGCGCCAAGAACTGTGATGACAGTTGAAATCCACACAGATAAGAAAGGAGGGATGGAGTTCTGTAAACAGTTGCTGTCAGGAATCGTTACTGGTTGTAGTCTATGGTGATTTATAAATATGGACATAATAGAGAAGTACTACTTGTTTCTATTTCTGCAGATGCCACTTGAAAAGCCAAGTAACTGAAGTTTACAGGAGTTTCATTGCCTATGATGGTGTCCTTAATTAACAGTCCTGCTTCTGCTTTAGTATTTGGTCTATCTGACTTTACTAAATTGAATCCTTTGAAATGAACTGGCATTTGTGGTTTATGGGGGAATGACAGTGTGACATACACTGAAGAATTATTCCCTAAAATATTATCGGAAACTCCAAAATGTAACGATCCTGTGAGTATTTGAAGCCAAGCATGCACAATATGAAACACTATTGCAACACGTTGTTATCGATGTCATCACTCCTATTTATACAGATTTGAGTAAACCTTATTTGCTAGGGTGTTGTTTAGGCGGTTTTACTCAAAATGTGAATGCGAGTTTCAATAGCATCACCTGGAGATATGCTCCTAAAATAACATTCAGATGAAGTGAAATGGTGAACACTGCTTCAAATTTGGCCATATGTCTATTCAGTGTAGGCCACACTGCATTAATGCACATGGCAAATGGCCTTCAAATCAAAATCGGCAATGAAATGCACTGTTTCTGTAAAGACAGAAGCCACTAGCAATGTGCTCAGCAATGATAAGCACTTTGAGGTAGAAAATGAGCACTTATCAGATCAAAGTAGCAGTAAGCGGCCATCCACTAGCCAGGGCGACAGTTATTATGGACTTGGCATCGATGGTTTCAATCTTTGTCCCTCAAATAAATACTTTTCAAACTTTAAACATGTTTTCTCAAAACCATGTTTTTCAGCACGGTTGTTGTCATCCATGCTACAATTTTTATTTGATTTTAATGATTTTTGTTCTTCCTTGAAGAAAATTGAATTCTCTTCAGTTCATCGTATTCGTTTATTTTTATGTCAATATTTAGTATTTTTGTCAGCCAAACAGAGGGGTCCAAAAATGGCCATTTTTTTCAAATATATATAATTTTGCAGTTTATTATATTTTTTTTAAATCCCTACAATGAACTAAAATTACATCTGTAAGGATCCGGTTGATATGTTAATTTCATGTTTCAGATAACCACAACCTGAGTTACAGCAACAAACATCGATGTATCTCCTTTCAGATCTGCCTTGCGAAAATCCCAATCACACAGTGAAGATATTAATATTTTTCAATAAAAACATCAATAAAACTCGAATGTATGCTTTATTCATTGCAGCGACCCTCATTTGTCTACTACATTCCAGTACAGAGAAAAACAATAATAAATTTGAGTGATATTTTCGTCCGTCATCCTGTCGTTCCCCCTTAAACAATATTTCTCGGAAACAGTGACAGGTTAAGAATCGGCACAGGTTTTGAAGGTTTTATTCTATTAGGATGAATAATTATCACAAATCTGTGCTGCTGAAATTTCCTGCCACTGTAGCGTACGATCTGCGATTTACATATTCCTCAGTTTCCTCGAATGAAACGTCGAGGACAGATTTAGTCTGTTTAACCTCCTGCTGTTTCAGATACAATGGACTACACGTCTCTCTCAACGTGTGATCTTTGCAATGCACAAAACAAGTATTTTGGCTCGCGCACACAGTTGCTCCGTGGTTACTTCCACACGTATTAAGACGAACTTCTAATCGGCACTGGAGGCTCAGATGACAAAATCGTAGACAATAGAAGCACTCTTTGACAACTGGAATGTAAGGCTTAACTGTACACCACATACAGTATACTGAAACATTATCTGGTAAGAACTGCTACAGAAATGTGAGAAGGCACTTTTGTTGAGGAACTTTGCTTCACATGCACAAGTTATTTATACATTTGACCATCCTACATATACGTGTAACAGGTACTGTAGATTAAATCGCATCACTCAAAATGCCATACCCTTGCCCGGTTCAGGTTCATTAACGATATCTTCACGATCTGGACACCCTGTCCTCATTCCTTATCTCCCAACCGCTTCGCCCGGTCCTCATCGACTCAGTGTGCCACCTGCCCGGACATCGACCGCCTGCTCCCCGATGACACCGTCCACACCTCTGTCCACGTTAAACCCACCAGACGCCAACACTACTCTCATTTTGACAACTGTCGGCCCCTCCACATAAAAACAAATCCCTCTCGTACAGCCCGGCCACTCCGGGACGGCATATCTCGAGTGGACAGAACTCCCTCACTCGGTACACTAAGGATCTCACTGAGGGCTCTGATTACCTATCATCGTACCCTGAAATTAGGTACATCCTACTCGAGATCCTTCCCACCCCTCCTACTAAAGTGGTGTTCCGTTACTCACACAGCCTCCACAACATTGTAGTCCACCCCTGGGCCACTCTCAATACGAACTCCTGTGGAAGACCCCGGTGCGAGACAAGCCCAGACCACCCTCCCGGCACTACCTATTCCTGCCCTGTGACGGGCCTATCCTGTCGGAGGGTGGGCCACATGTTTGTGAGAGCAGCCACATCATATACTAACACTGTCGCAATCACTGTACAGCTTTTTATATCAGTACGACCAGCAACCGGCCGCCCACCGGGACGAACGGCCCAACTGTGGCAGAGAGCAATCTGGACCACCCCGTGGCACTGCGTGCTGCTAAACGTAATGTGCTCTGTTTCATTGGCTGCTTCACCACCCGAGCCACCTGGGACCTCCTCTCCATCAGCCGCTTTTCCGAACGGTGCAGATGGGAGTCATTCTTACGACACATTCTCTGCTCCCAAATTTATCCCGGACTTAACCTACAGCGACCTACTGTCCCCACACCCTCCATCCAACAGTTTCCAACCCCTCTGACCTATCATTTCCCAACCTCTGTCAACGCACCCACCCACCCTTCCCCATTCCTCTCCTTTTTCCCCCACCTCCGTGCCCCACAACCTCCCGACGCCGCACCTGTCGGCAGTCTAGTTCCTGCGCGATCTGCCGGACGGCGCTCTCTTCTCCTCCCACCTGTACCACGCTACCCCTTCCCCCACGGACTGCTGCATTCCGGTCCGAGCTGCCAGATATGGCGGTCACACGTGTGTGAGGTGTCCTCGCTCATTTGAACGAATGCACGTGTATTTCCTTTACCGAAGGCTTTGGCCGAAAGCTACGTATCGAGTGTGTTTTCACCGAGCCCTTCTGTAACTCGAAGTGTCACCTTTACAGTGAGTAACAATCTATCTTTTCCTAATTAAGAGCTCTAACATTACACACATCAATCCACAGAATGCCAGGTCTGTTTTTCCTGACGACGACATACTCTCGAATAGTTCTCACCTGAAGATTCAAATATATTTTGCACAAGATGACACTATCATCATCATTAAACTACAAAAATATTTGCTCGTTCCACCTCGAGCAGTCTGACACATTTAGGCACGAGATTTTTTACTGCTTAGTGCAATTATAGGGGGCAGTCATTAAGTTTTAATAAATACCTTTAAAAAATAAAGTTACGTAATCTTTTTTTTTTACCCGTTTGTGATCTTGCGACACCCGAACGCCCCGTGCCACAGAACTGTAGCGTGCTGTCAGAGGAGCCAGTCCACTAATGAAGTGCACACTGCGGTACTGTGACACGGTGCTTTCTGGGTGTTGCAAGATTATGGAACGTTCCTGCAATCAAACAAAGTACATACCTCAGTTTTTTTCCTCTATGATGTGCCTAGATAATATACTTTTTACAGAAAATAAACCAGACTGCAACACTGAGTACAGCTACAATTGTATATTGATGTACGCACCTGTCCATCTGCTGTAGTAATGTATCCAATTTGAAGCTCGAGTCTAGAGAGTGTCTCGTCACCTGAAAGAGATGGAGAGGAATCATTATTTATGAATAAAACTGAAAGTAACGACTACTCTGGTAATACAGTGCAAGAAGTGAACATAATACAACGTCAAAGGTATACCGATGTGTTACCGAACAATAGTTAAGACACTTTTTGTGTTCCTGTACTAGCAGATCTAGTAGTCCACAGTTTTACACCATCCAAGCACCTAAAAAATGCCACTGCATGCCTCTGTACACTAAAATTTCGCTTATCCTATTCTCATAATGCCTCTGTGAGACATACAATGGTGGAAGCAGAGTTATCACAAAGTCTTTTTCTTTCAGGTTTAATTGGTAAATGGATTTTAATATCAATATACTCAACTGCAATCTACTGGTGAACGGCCTGAGCTGCTTCCTCATGTTCAAATGATATATAGTATGTTTCAGAAGTGAATGGAGTCCCACATTATATCTGCATATGGTTTCAAATTGATGGTTATTATAGTGGAAAAGAATAAAATAGCTGTTTAGATACAGAAAAAAAGGGAGTAAATACTATACACTTCTCAAAACGATAATTTATATTAATTACAACTGACAAACAAAAAAATTGTATTGAAGTGTGGCTTTTGCAATTTGCATCAAATAAGAGTTTTATGCACACCAGCTAGTAATGCAACAAAACTACAAAACGCGCACACATTTATAGATGTTCTTTGAATGTACTTAAAATAGGTATACAATATTACGAAACAGAAAGTTACTACTCACCATATAGCGGAGATGATGAGACGCAGATAGGCTTTTGGCCGACAAGGCCTTTGTTGAAAAAAAAAAAAAAAACACACACACACACACACACACACACACACACACACACACACACACACACACACACACACATACAAATGCGACTTGCGCATGCGTAACCACCAAAAGCTTTAACTACAATAGTCTTTTTGTTGTGCCTATCTGTGACTCAGCCTCTCCGCTATATGATTAGAAGAAAGTGATTTGATTAGTGAAACTGAACAGTTCAAATTTCTTGGTGTTCATGTAGATAGTAAAATGTCATGCAAAACCCAAGTTTAGGATCATGTTCAAAGACTTAATGCTGCCATTTTTACTATTTGAACGGTATCTGAAGCGAGAGATCAGTCGACACGAAAATTAGTCTGCTTATTTTCATTCGCTTACGTTATATGGTATTATATTTTGGGATAACTCTTCCCATTCCAAAAGAATAGTTTTGGCTCTGAGACGGGCATTTCGGACAATAAGTGATGCAAGTTCACGAACCTCTTGTCGACCTCTGTTCACGAGTTTGAGTATTTTGACATTCACCTCTCAATACATATATTCCTTACTGTCATTTCTTGTTAACAATATCAGCTTATTCCAAAGAATAAGCAGCATTCACTCATTTAATACTTGGCAGAAATCAAACCTGCATTTGGATCGAACTTCCGTAACTCTTGTGCAGAAAGGTGTGCAGTATACTGCTGCATCCATTTTCAATAAGCTACCACTTGAATTCAAAACTCTTACCAGTAACCTACGCACTTTTAAATCGAAACTGAAGCTTTTCCTCACGGGTCACCCCTTCTATTCTGTCAAAGTGTTCCTTGAAAAATTAAGCTGATTCTTGTATTGTTGACTGCCTTTACTAAAACTTATGGCTTGACTTTTTTGGGTTCATAAACATCTTATTTTTATCTATTATTACTTTTACGTTGTAGTTTGACCTACTGACCAGTTCGATGACCTTCGAGATTTGCTCCTCAATTTAGTCCTACAGAACTTGACGTGTAAATAAAATAAAATAAATCACACACAAGTGCAGTCTCAGGCAACTGAAACCACACTCAGTTTCACTGGTTTCAGTTGCCCGACACTCCATCTGTGTGTGCGAGTTGCGGTTGTGCGAGTGAGAGTGTGAGTGTGAGTGCGTCATCTATTGTCAATGAAGGCCTTAATTGCGAAAATCTTTTTGTTGTGCCTGTCCGCAACTCAGCATCTCCTCTATATGATTAGAAGATAGATGACTTAGCAGTTGTAATAATATGATACTGGGCGTTTCAGGAGGAGCAGCAAATATTTTAGGAGGTGCTACAGAAGACTAATTCAAATAAAACTTCCCATATGTCATGTATGCAATTGTTACTGGTTACAAACATACAGCTTTGATTTAAAAAAGACTCAAAATGTGTTAATCAAAAGCAAATGATTAAATTCAGAGTTGATTTTCATAAAATAGACCAACTGCAATTCACTTTGATTCTCTTGACATCATCACATGTCGTCGTCCTATGGTAGTCTCGGCATTTGTTATGAGGGCAGCACTACTTATTGCCCAAATTATCAATTTGTCTCCTGTGTTTCCATTTTCATTGTAGACTTTACCTTTCGAGCTTCCCCTAGTTCAGCGGCCTTGACAGCCGTTAACTGTAAACATTTCTGTCAATCTGTCTTCTGTGAAATGTTAGGCTTAGATGATACGTCACCTGATACCTCTAAAGTGCACTAATTGCATTGTACTGGGAGAACATGCCCATTGTTGTAGTCAGAGGAATGACTTCTAGTAACACTGGAAGCTCATTCTCACAGAAGTGTAGATATAGGGACCCAGTAGGACGATATGATAATACGACAAACCCGATCAGCTGTCTGTCTGTCACAGTAGACCACACACGCTGAGGAGCATCCGTGAAAGGAATGTGGCTTTTCGTCGGACAACCGACACAAGTTACAAGTGCTATTCGTACCGTATCGAGTGAAGCTGACTTAGGCAGTAAACAGTATTAATTGGATTACTTGGCACTAAGAAATCAGCCAATGGCAAAATTCCGATTGCCTACCTTCCCTCTGTTTTTGAAGATGTCGAATCTGCTCGTACGATAAAATCACGGGCTGTGCTTACATAGTGCCTGCCATATTCTTTTATGTGGAACACCGATACCTGTCAAAATTTTGTATGCGCTCGTTGAAACCGTACAACCTACCAAATGAATACTCTCTCTTACTTTATCCGCTCTCTGTTCATTTTCATGTTCAGATGAGTTATGTCTGCTGGGCATTGCACCAGACTTACGTAGTTTTGTAAAAACACAAGTAAACACTCTAGAGTCTGGTACTCTGTGGTTACAAAATCGTCTTTCGCATTCTCTGTGAGCAGTGGGAGTGCTTCCATTAAAAAACCTGTACGCAAATACCACTATAAATGCACAAATACCAGTGCTCACAATTTGGCAATACGTGCAGCGTGCTCAAACAGAAGAAATGGCCGACAACTAGCAGCCACAACCACAGTCGAGAAATTAATTTACGAGCACAACTTCACAACTTGAACTTTAAAACCTAACTTAGAACTAATATATAAACCCATTATCAACAGGACAACTGACAAGCAAAATAAAGACATCTGTCTTTAACCAGCTCAATCTCTGAAGCCAATTAAACTGGAGACTTATCATATGGAATGTTTTATTCAATTTAGTCTATGCCACCACTTCCTAAAATATTCACTATTCCTTCCAAAATGCCGTGTAAATGTTTAAACTTTTTAATGGGTATTCTGATACTTTTATTTGTGTGTCACAACAGTGTATTGAAGATATCCTCAATAAACAATTTTTTTTTTCACACCAAGCGCACGAGCGACAACATTTTGATGGCAGTACCTCCACTGCAGCAGCCATATACTCCGAACGGGCCACAGCCGCGGCATACGTGACAGACGGCGATCGCAATAGGATCCGGCCACTCAGTGTTACGATGCTCTAACTTAATTATTTTAACTCAAATTTCTACTGTAAGAAAATAAAATAACTGAATAACTAATATTTATTGTGTAATATGTCATGTTGAAGTTAGTTACTTCCTTGTTAGACTTAGTCAAGAACAGAGACACTGATTTGTTACACACAAAACGTGTTTCCACGCGATTGAAGTTAATAAATGGTGATGTATTGAGAATATTTACTTGCAAAGGATTCTACATCACTGAAGAAATTTAATGAATTTATTGAGAAATGAAAATGAATTTATTGAGAGATGAAAGTCATATTGAGGCCTCCCAAGCCCGAGAGGCAAAAGGATGATGGCAAGTTACATTAAAAGGGAAACACATTAGAAAAGAAGTATTGCCTTTTTCCACAAGGTTAATAAACACAACAGATGCACATAATATAGACCTCAGTCATCGATTATTCTTCTTCACGATTTACAACAGTTTGCCAACACTGGGATAACTTTTTGATTCTGCAACTGTAGGAATCACATCGTTTTGAGGCAAAGAATTCGCCCGGCCACGTTTGGAACACATTTTCATACAGAAAGGAAGTTCCCTGAAGGTTGTGCAATAGAGAGCAGTAAAGCTGAAAATCCTAGGGCATAAGATCAGATGGACCGAGCGGGTGTTGAGTGACTTCCTGACCCAACTCCTGTGCGGCATTTTTTGTCGGCCTACAAAGAATGCGGGCAGGTGTTGTGGAGTAGAGTCACTTCACATGCTCTTCTCGGTCTCTGTTCTTAGATCGCATCTGCAACAGATCTCACTTATCAACAATAAACGTCAGTAGTGACTGTTACACCTTAGCGAAGTGATTCTTAGTACACCGTACTGCTGCCATTCTACCAGATGCGCAACATTATGTTTTGTGAATGCAGGTATTTGTTCAGGGAGTCGCCACTTCGCTTTGTCTCGACCATTCCTTTCTTTTCGTGTCAGCGTAAAGACACCAATTCTCGTCACCAGTAATGATACGGGAAAGGAATGGTCGGGGTCGTTCACGAGCCCATTGATGACGAGCAAGCAGAGACACACACACATAGGGTCTCTCACTGAATTTTTTAGAGCAAGCAGTATTCGTACACACAATGCATTAAATCGTTCTCCGTCGAGCCTCGAAAGGTCTCTGTGAATGTGGAGCGTCACTATCAAATCAATCCTCACCAGAAAGAGAAAACTATTTTCTTGCCATTTTCTGTCCAATGGTTTTATCCCCCTGCACGGTACAAACATTTCTGTCCGCCTCTGTTGCTGTCACCCCTCTACTGAACTCTAACAGAGCAGTACGACAGAAATGTTCCAATTTCTCCACTTGGCACTCCATTTTCTAACATTCCCAGCTCCACTCACTCAAATGACAAATGACAATATGAACTCAAATAGCAACAATGAAACTACAAATTAAAAAAAATCACAATTAATAAACAAACCCATAGCAACCGGAACACAAAAACAAAACTGCTACGATCTTGTGCACCAACCTAATATAAAAGCTCAAAGAAAATCCCTGCAAAATAGCAAAAAAGTCCTTGTCAAATTGAATCATCAGTTCTACATATACAACAGATAGGTGAATCTTTTTTTATTCAATGTAACTGCAAGAATAGTTAATCTACTGCTTTTTTCAAGCAACAAAACGAGGGGAGATGGGGAGGGTATAAAAACTTCTGAGATCCAGACATAGTGTCAGAGCCGGTAAATAGTATTTACATTAAAGACGATACACAGATAAAAATGCCGAAGTCAGGTTTTCACAGAACTGTCGGCCAAGCGGGACGTGACGCCCGGACAGGTGGCCCGGCAGTCAAAAGGGGAGAAAAGAGGTGTAAAACCCGAGAGGAACGGATATGGAGATGCAGATGGGCAGATTAAAGCTGTGTGCCATGCCGCAATTCCGACCCAGGCTTAGCACACAGCTTTAATCTGTCTGGTAGTTTCAAATTGGAGCACAATCCGCTGCAAAGTGAAAACTCATTTTGAGAGATAGAATACCCCAGCCCACAGTTCGGCCCGGAAACGCAACGTCGACAAATCTGAGCCAGACAAGTCGCCCGGGATCTGTGACAGCTAGGAAGGTCCGGTCTTGGCAGCCCCAGTTAGGTCGGCAAATGAAGGTGTGCCACTGCTATGCTAAAGATTTGTTTGTACATTTTTTCCCGGAAGCAGACTCAATTACATGAGGCGTACTAGCTCGGCCAGACATTCGGACGGGCAGTGCTCGACAGTAGAAAGGCTGTGGGTGCGGGGAATATCAGTATAAGGGGAGGTGGGGCCATCTGCAATTCGGGAGGTGGGGCGACCCGAACAAACGTTCGGCGTCGTCCGAGCGGCGAGCCGGGACACCGGCAACGGGTTGCAGGTGTCTGTCGAGTAAGGCCGAGATTGTTCTGTGAGAGCACAGTAACTGTCCTATAATGGGGTGTCAGGAGGCAAGGGAGGAGGGGGGTAGCGTGGAAGGGGGGGTTGTAGATTTTAGGAGGGGTATAGACAGAGCATACGCAGGGATAGTTGGGGTGAGGAAGAAGGGTATTTGGTGAGGAGCTGTTGGTGCAGGCTCAGTAATTTTCACAGGGTTTGCAGGTGGGATGGGACGGCTAGTAGTCACAAGACCACATACCTCCTGTCATATGACCACCTCGACTCACCGCCATAAACGGTGGAGCCTGTATGGACCGGGTCTATTCTAAGACTATAAATAGCTGCTTGTTCCAAGAAGTTTGTGGTATTGGGAAGAGAGCTACAAAAGGGAGGTGAGGAAATGGAGTCGAGGAATTCCTCGGAGGTAGCCGGGGCACTCACATAAAAATTGTAAAAGGAATTTCACTTTTAAATGTAGACGAGTGAGCAGATGGGTAGAAAGAGTGCACTGAAAATAGGGGTAATATTTACAAGAACATGGAGGCAATATAAGAACGGAAGACAAACACAAAAGCACTCCAATTACAAAGGGCATGAGGCAGGGACGCAATCTTTTCCTCTCCTGCTCAACCAGTATACCAAAGAAGGAATGAGTGAGATTAAAATTCATGGGGAAAAATATTGACAGTAAAGATCCACTGTTATTATCGTTATCCATTTTTAAAGTGAGCAAGAATCAGATAAGAAATGACACAGTTCTCCACAGAATCATCGAGGAAATACATGTGTAGACAACACTAACAAAGAGAAGGGACAGAATGATAAATCATTCTGAAAGACATTGCAGAATAAAATCCACAGTTCTAGAGGGTGCGGATGACAGAAAGGGAGGGAAAGGGTGGTGGGGATCAGTGCTTAGATTGAAATAAGGAGAGTGAGGGTTAGACATACGTATGGTCTCCAAGATGCTAGGCCAATATTTGCATTTAGTGAGGACGGCTGGTAACAAAAAATCTTTCTACTGTCGGTACGTCCTCTGAAATCCCCCATAGGGTGTGCGGTGGAGGATACTTTGTACCACTACTAGACATTCCATTTCCTGTTCCACCTACAAACAGAACGAGGGAAAAACAACTGTCTTTGACCATCAGTGTGAACCCTAATTTCTCTTATTTCGTCACTGCGGTCCTTACAGAAGATGTACGTCAGCGGCAGCAGCAGAATCACACTGCAGCCTCCCACAATAGCGTTTCGTGAAAAGAACATTATGTTCCCTCGAGGAATGCCCATTTGAGTCTAGGGGGCATTTCGATAATACTCGCGTGTCGATGGAACCTACGAGTTAAAAATCTAGCGGCTGCCTCGCAACTTCTTCTTTTAATACGACCTCGTGACGATTCGGAGCCCATCGCCGATACCGGAGAACGGGCCACAAAACTGTCCTAAAGTGGTCTCCTTTATACGTGAGCTACACGTACCTAGAATTCCATAAATAAATCGTAACGGATCTTTCACATTCACCGCTACTGACCTTTCCCGCTCGTTCCATTTTGTGTCATTCTGCAACATTATACCTACACATTTAATTGACTCGACTGTGTCCGGCAGCACACAGATAATACTTTAATCAAATATTACACATTTGTTTCTCTTACGTATCTGCTATTCGTCACACAAAATAGAAATTCTGTCAGGGGTCATCTTTTATCGTCATACAGCTATACAAAGAGAACATTTTTCTGCATACCCCAACACCGTAAGCAACAGTCGCACACTGGTTCTGGCCCTACCTGTCAGAGTATTTACGTATATAGAGAACAAGAGTGATCCTATTATGCTTCCCCAGTGCACTCCTGACAGAACCATATTACCAGTATATGGTCACGTCAGTCCACGATAATAGCAGTTTGCGATAGCGTGTAACACAGATTTGTATTAGCTGGCAAATAAATGCACAAATCACATTCTGAGTACGGTAAAGCTTCTGGAACCGAAAATGTGATGCTCTACAGAGCTATAGTCAACTGTATCACTTTCTAGGGAAGGAAATCAATACAGAAGTCGGACGAGGGTCGTACAGAATACAGCTACGCAACAGACTATTTCGCACCTCGGCAGGCGTCGCACCCCGCGGCCAGCCCTGCAGCGGGAGTGGAGTGAGGCGCGGTGCGGTGCCGGGCAACGGCCGCAGCGCGGGCAGCAGCCGCTCCTCCCGCTCCTCTGCTGTCGCGCCGCTCCGCCTTCCCCGCCGACCCTCCTCTGCTCCATCTCCGTCGGACGGCGTGGGTGCCATCTCCAGGGCGGACCGCACTTGCCCGCACTCGGGCATCAGCCTCTCTGCCAGCCGTGCTGTCAGGGGAGAGAAAGCTGTCAGAACGTCGTAGTGTAATGGACTACTGAAACTGTCAATGCCGTCGGCTGGCGAGCTATGCGGTGCCGTGAATCGACATGAACAAAGTGTTATATTAATACGAGGGCTATCCACAAAGTACATTATGTTTTGGAATTAAAAATAAATAAAGTATTGGAATTTTTTTAAATATATACAGATGAAAGCCACACTTAAATACTACTTTTCTACATAGTTGCCATTTAAATTAAGGCACTTATCGTAGCGATGGACGAGCTCGAAAATTCCTTCGTCGTAAAATTCGGCCGCCTGGGCCTTCAACCACGTGGTTAATCACAAGGTTAATCAGTAACCCGGTAGAAATACAATTTTTGTGGATTTTCTGGAAAGAGAGACTACAATAAACTCTCAAAGGTATTGCCAAACTCTGCACAACCTCAGAAGAGCAATACAAAACAAGCACAGGGGAAAGTTGGCCTCAAAGATCTTGCCGATTCACGACAACGCCCAGGCCCACACGGCAAATGCCACTCATGAAGTTCTCGAATCTTTTAAGTGGGAGTTGTTTCCTCATCCGCCGTACAGTTCCGACCTGGCACCGAGCGACTCTCTCTTATTCCCAGCAATGAGGAAGTGGTTGGCTATGCAGCATTTTGATGACGCACAGCTTCAAGAAGAGGTAACCACATGGTTGAAGGCGCAGGCGGCTGAATTTTACGACGAAGGAATTTCCAAGCTCGTCTATCGCTGCGATAAGTGCCTTAATTTAAATGACCGCTACGTAGAAAAGTAGTATTGAAGTGTGGCTTTCATCTGTATATAATTAAAAAAATTCCAATACTTTATTTATTTTTAATTCCAAAAGCATAATGTACTTTGTGGCTAGCCCTCGTATACAATTACAGTGAACTTAAACTGAAATATTATCAATTTATTATAAAAACTAATAATTTGCAGGACAATTGTATTATGTATTGCTGCAGAGCTATTTGAGAACACTATTCAATTTTTGTACTGTTTTCATAAGTGTATACGTGTGATGTGTAAAATATCTATGCTCAATTCATGTCATCAAACCTGTGTACTTTGTAGGGTCTTTGATTGTTAATGCAAAAACAGTTTCTGCCGAGTGAGGCTAAGAGACAGTCGCGTTTTGGTGGGTCTGACAGACAGTGAGCCTCGAGAAGTCGAGAGAAACGGGCGATGTTGGAAATGCTTATATTAGTGAACTACTGATTGTCATGAAGATGATATCATGAAAATATATGATACGGAAAGCTTTAAACAGTATCAGTTCTTACGTAGCATATTACAAACGCGAGGACCCATTGTAGTAACAACTACAGCAAATCCAGAAGTTTCCCCTAGACAACGAGTGAGCATTGACGAGTATTCGAGGTAAGGTAATTAAATTATTTCGTATTCGTAATGTGAAGTTACCTTCTCTCGTGAAATATTTAAGTCTCTTATGCTCCATTAATAGAGTGAACAGACTAACGGGGACTTGTGGTCCGCTATTTAAACCGGCAAGACCACACAGGTTTTTAAACACGTGCCATAATTCGATATAAAATAATTGACGATATTTAATATTTGTTCCCCGGACGAGAGAGGTAACATTACAAGGTGCAAGCTTTCGATTCAGACGGGTGTAATTTTTAGGGGTCGACAGAACCTATACATACATCTACAACTACATATATACTCTGCAGACCACCGTACAGTGCACGGCGAAGGGTACCCCCTACCACCACTTGTCACTTCCTTCTCTCTTCCGCTCGCAGACAGACTCGTGGAAAAACGACACTCTGTATGCCTCCAGACGAGCCCTAATTTCTCAAACTTATCTTCACAGTACTTATGCAAAATGTATGTCAGAGGCAGTACAACTGTTCTCCAGTCAGCTTCTAACGATAGTTCTCTTCATTTTCTCAGTAGTGTCAGTCAAAAACAACACTGTCTTCTCCTCAGGGATTCCCATTTACGTTCCCAAAGCATCTCCGTAATACTCGTGTGCTGTTCAAACCTACTGGTAACAAATCTAGCAGCCCAGCTCCGAACAGTGTCAATGTCTCCGTTTAATCCGCAGATCCCGTACACTCGATCGGTCGGCCTACTTGAGAATTGGTTGTACTAGTGTCCTACGAGCAGTCTCGTATACCGCCGAGTCACATTTTCCTAAAATCCTCCTAGTAATATATGAATTTGTGCATTTTTATTCACTACCACAATCCTTACGTGCTCATTCAATTTCGTATCACTTTACTGTGTAGCACCTAGATATTTAATAAATTTTAAAGTTTTGTAGTGGCTGAAGCAGCACCTGTAGCAAGAAATCATCTTGTACAAATAATAAACAGCTAATCAATTGCAAACTTTACCACTGTTTCAAAAACATCCTCTTCAGCAGGAAAATATGGACACACTAAGCAAATTAACTCGCACAGGTTGTCCGTATTTTCCTTCTGGAGATGATGTTTTTATAAACACTGAAACAGCGGTAAAGGGATTTTAATAAACCTCCCAATATGCAACTGATGGGCCATTTTTAATTTCTACAAGAGTATTTAGTGTACGTGACTGTCTAACACCACACTAATAATGCTGTATTCAAACAATACAGGTCTGTTTTTCCTACTGAACTGCCTTAAAGATCACACCAGAAATTTTGTGTAAGTCATCCCCTGCACATCAGTGAACAATAAGTGTGGGAGCCACTTCTGGGTACACAATATAAAATATTTTTGCAAGTGTTTTACAATTTTATAATGGAATGTATATAATGACAACACAATACCTTATATTGTGTACCCAGTGGTGGCTCCACACTTATTGTTGCACGTATTAGGTGTTTGCTGCCCATCCCTACATTTTACAATTCTTGACACTTTTCTTATTCTGAATAAGTAGTGTGTATTAGCTCAGCTGTTTACTCCACACGCGTCATTCACTAATGTATACCTCTTCATGTCTTAATTCTGCTATCGGTTATCGTATATCTTTCCTCAAAGAATGTGATGTGTTACCGTATATTTGCTCAATGCTAGAGGTATGGATATTATTGTGAAAACATCATTTTGGAAACCCTACATATACAATAATGTTTGGTGTAAGTGAATGTTGAGTAACGAACTGCTCCTCCTTTAGGAACATGATATTGATTTTTACACATTTTATATTTTGGTGTTATGGTTACTGTAAGTGGCCACATATTCCTTCCTGTTTTGTATTTTTCCCCACTTCTTTTTTTTTTATATTGAATCAATCACACGGTTTTTAATGTATTTTGTATTATGATGATATCACGCACTGTAAGTCACAAAGTACTCGACATTCCCATTCTGGTCGATACATTTTATAATGCGGGTGACATTTGGTTAATACCCATTCATGCACTGGATATTGGTTGTTACTTTAAAAAAATTGTGTGGGTTATCTTTCCGTACAAATAGCCTGGTCTGGCTTCTGTGTGTCCAGACATAGCTTTCAGACACCGACGACTTACGACTTACGATATAAGGCAGTTGTTATACCTGGTATGCCAGCAGTTCGTGGAGAATTGTATTTCTATTACTTGTGGAATTTTGTACCTACCTCGTATATATTTTTGTTAATATGACATTTAATATAATGAAATTTGCCCAGGGATATGCCATGCACTGTATATAGTATTTCATGTCCATAATGTATCCTGTAGTTACCGATTGTTTTTATACGTGACACCAACTAAGTTTGACACTCCAACAATATATATGACGTGCCTATGGTATGTGCTATGGAGAGTCTTAAAGTTTTGGATGAATACGAATCTGTGACAACATATTACCAACTGCTGTCAGTTACCATGTGCTTGTAAGAAATTTGTAAATTTGTAATATTTTATCTTAATGTGAGATGTTTAAAGTGTTATTCATACATGGCATTGTATGCAGACGATGTTGTGCTTTTCTATGTCGGTTTTACAGCTGCCTCACAAAGACAAGTATTCGAAATTAGCTAATCGCTCAATTAAATAAAAATTGCATTACAGACTACTACGCATCATGTTTAATTTTATTAAACATCTGGAAGCTGTGGATCGCTACAAATACAAAACTTATGTATATACAAAATACCACACTGCCCTGGGGCACTCTTAACAATACCCTCACAAGACAAAGACTCGCCGTCGACGACAACGTATCGGTTACGTTACTTACGATGTTTTTGAGCCACAGTCATATCTGGGACTCTATTCCGTACACTCGTACCTTTGTTAACAGTCTACAGTGGATACTGTGTCAAACGCTTTTCAGAAATCTAGGAATATGGAAGCTGCCTGTTGCCCTTCGTTCATAGATCGCAGGATACAAACCTCTAAGTCTATAAAGAATGTAACCGCCTCATATGAAACTGCTTTGAACATCTGATTACTTTACAAATGAATTAATGGGTTGAATATTTGACATTAATTATGTGAGTGAAAAAGTTTAGAACAAATTTGAAATTATGCTTGAAGCTCACTGGAAGTCACTTCGTGCTCCTTTTGGATACGGTGTGGGTAACTTGCACTTTATTGGTAAATCTGGAGATATAAATGGTCTGCAAAATGTGTTCGAATAAGAGTCAGTAGCCATTCATCATTAGTGTTCTGGCCTGAAGCAGGTTTTCATGTTCTCCTGTCTTCTGCCATCCGCTTCAGGTCTGCATAGTATCAGTTTCTCTTTATGTTGTCTGTTACCTCGCATCCCCTCATTCTTCTCATTTCCCTTCTACAAATCGGACCTTCCAAAAGATCAGTTAGTAAGCATTCCTGTCCAAACAGATGTTCCACGCCATTCTTCTTATAACCTGCAACAGTGTTCTCCTGTGACTAACACTCTTTCATTACTCATTCTTTCCATCGAGCTTATCCTCTCCATTCTCCACATCCACATCTCAAATGCTTCTAGCCTTTTCTCATCCTCTCATCTGAGTTTCCACGTCTGTTGCGCAGAGTCCCAGACTCCACACAGAACACTTGCCGAGCGTTGTCCTCGGGCCTTTAACTAATGTGCCACACAATAAGTTAGTCTTTCTATCGAATGCCTCCTTCACTAAGCAATGCGAATTATCACCTCTCGAAGACATTGAGTCTTCACCGGTCGTACTAGCGAGATATTTAAATGTTCTTACTTGGCTAGTAGCAACTCGGGCTACCTTACTATTTGCCAGTCTTCTTTCTTTGTCGATCACCGTACATTCTGTTTTTGCTATATCAATTCACATCCCACACGACCGTCATTCAGATCTTTTAGCATTTCATTTGCACTTTGTTCTCTTTCTGCCATTAATACCGTGTCATCGGCAAGTCGTATACATTATATTCTCTTTCCATCAATAAGTACTCCTCTATTTCCATCACAGCCTTTTGCAATAATCTCTTCCAGGTATAAATCTAACAACAGAGGGGAGAGGCGACAACTTCGTCTCGACACCCCTTCCGACGATTCTTCATTCTGACATTTCGTTTTCAGTGCTTACTCTTCCTCCTTCAATGTATCCACCAGGTTGTTGCATTAAATTTTTCCAAATCAATAAAAACAACATAAACATCTCTACCTTTTTCCACATATATTTCTTCTATGATTCGTAACAGGTCAATAGCGGCTCTCTTTCCTTCTCCACTTCTAAATTCGAACTGTCCCTCCCTGATTCAGATTTACAACTTGCTGTGTAGGCTTTTATTCAGCACTCTCAGCAAAACTTGTTCTGCACAAGTAATTAGGCTGATATCATACACTCTTCACAATTTTTGGTATTTCTCCTTTTCTAAACTTGTGTCATTACTGTTAGTCAATAGTAATGAAGTAATAGATAAAAAGTCGTCTCTGATCCCAAAGTTTTACTCGGTGAACACTGAAAATGGAATAAGTGATGAACTTTCTTTCTCTCATATTTTCAGTGGAGTGAGGTCGGGTGGGGCATCGGAAGAAAAAGTTTGGTTCAGGTTACAAAACAACGTATAAGTGAGGGATCAGTGTAGCATTCGTGTCTTCCAGTAAATGGGGAAACGTGAATTACAGTGTCACTATTACCAGATGTGTCCTAATGGAAAAAAATTTGCTGTTACTTTTTCCTCAGTTGCCGAAGGACAGACACTGGTAGAAATCCGCTGGAGAACGAAGAATGTGTCTGGGGCAGCAGGTCTGTCAAAATCCAGTGTTGGGGAGTGGTGTGCAAGGTTCTGTGACAGTTGTGAACTGACATGGGAAGCTGATCGATCTGGGAGGCTGGCCCCATCCATTGCAGACAAGTGGGCTACAATCGGGCACACATCCTACAGTCCTGATCTCTTACTGTGCAATTATCACACCGTGAAGGGTCAAAGACTCCTGTCGAGGAGGATGTGCAGCAGGCACTTCCAGACTACTTAGTACT
The DNA here is from genome assembly GCF_023897955.1 of Schistocerca gregaria. Classification (NCBI taxonomy): domain Eukaryota; kingdom Metazoa; phylum Arthropoda; class Insecta; order Orthoptera; family Acrididae; genus Schistocerca; species Schistocerca gregaria. The sequence goes on from NC_064929.1 coordinate 219,042,896, forward strand.
GCAGGACAGGCTGTTTTACAAAAACGGGCACCTCCAACCTAGTGCGACAATGGGACGATTGCCACAATGCTTGCAATGATTTTGCCCAGTTGGCATACTGATGATCACCCCTTATAAAAACATAACTGTATTATTTCATATTAAATTTTCCAACTGTACTTCAACATAAAAGGCGAAGTGTGCTAGGAGCACAAATAAATATAGATTACTGCAAGAAAAAGTTGTTTCAATTTATGAAATGAATTTTAATGTACTTGCTGTAGGTAATAGTCGCACAAATAAATTTACAAAACTCCTTTTCAAAATTTTATGCCAAAAGATAAAAATCATCCAAAAAGCTAACTTGAGAAAAGGAAGGTATTTTGTTTCATTTGGATTAAATTATTTTCTACAGACTCACGGCAGATGACATCAAGTCTTGCAGAACACACACACACACACACACACACACACACACAAACACACACAAACACACACAAACACACACACACACAAACACACACAAAAAATGAGAACTTTATTGTGAGTACAAGTCAACCAGCTGCAGGGCTGGAGAGTACAGGACTCCTTAGCAGACATGCTGTTCTAATTAAAGTTCTCAAGAACATAATTCTCAATACTTTTGATCGTTATTAAGACAAGTTAAAGTATCACAAAGCATAAAAATAAAATAACTAACCAGATATTTTATTCGTCATTGACTGCCACTTCTTCCATATATCAAAAGGGTACGGCCCCAGAAACCTGTCCAGGTTCAACAGATTTGATCTCACTCTTGCTTTTTCTTCATCTCCGACATCTGAAAAAGGGAGAAAAAGTAAAGGGAAAGTTACAAGAGCTGCAATGTAAGTAGGGTAGCAGGACGCAAGATGAGACACCATTTGGCTACTCCTGTTACTCTGTAGTGATGGAAAAAAAATTTAAAACAATACAAATGTTTAAGCGAAAGTAAAGATGGATTAAATGCACAGGAAGGATTTTACAAAAGCTACGACAGCAGGGAATTAGTGCAAAACAAATTTCAGTTAGTACTTTGTAGGTGAGCGTCCTCAAGGCACCCAATAAAAATCCAGATCATTAATACTTCAGAGGTAGGCTCAGGTCCGAGAAGAAACGTGATAACATCACCTAGGGCTGCGAGGGTGCAAATGCTGCACGTCGTCGGGCCGTCTCTGTGACGCCGAATCACAATGCCCACTCCAAAAGGGATTCTTTTTTATTACAGTCAAGTGCTCCTCAACATTGCCAAATTTATGTCTATAAACTTGTTCTCCAGTGTCCTATGAAGTAATGAACACGATTAATATGCTACAACAAAGACAACATTCTGGGTACCGACACAAAGTGACGAAGGGGGATTATGCCATTTTCACCGTTCTCACAACTGGCCGCACGGAGCACTGAATTATGTTGCGTTATGCTACCAGCCAACTGCTACATGGTGATGGCACAGGATGTGGTTTTTAACACTTTCACTGCTACACCCATACCTATACGTGTGACAATAGCTACACATCATGTGCTACAGCCATAATCAAGTTCTTACATTGTTAGCCCTGAGAAATACTGAGATGTGCTGCCTCTGTAGCAAAATACTGTTCTCTGTTAGGTCTGTTCATGTCACACCAGGCTTAAAAATTATATGTGCTACTGTACCGTTCACTGTCACTTTCTCAACTGGGAGTTTCCAGCACAGCTGTCGTCGCGCTGCCCACGCTCTGCCACACGCTCGTCCCAATTAAAAAAATGAGTTACTCCACACTTCACATGCAACTAGCCCCTATGTTGGACGGTAACTGTATCACAATTACGGTGTGGCGTGCGATCCTCTTGCCCGATAGTTCCAGCTCGGCCTTCCCGTCCCACAGTGTGCGGTAGCTGTTACATGGGGCATTCTACAGGGATTAACACCGATCACTGTGTTGAACGTTGCCAACCCGAGTATAGAAAATAAGAAAAACCAGCAGCGCCCGAGTACAGGCTACTAAATAAATGCTAAATCAGGTCTGAACATATGAGAATTTGGGCTCAAGCTTCGAACTGTGGGACTCTGTGATTACCGAAGCAGTGGAAATTAAACTATGTGGTAACAACTGCTGCTGACACACTGGCAATACACTTAGTACAGCTTGGAAGTACGAGGTTGACAAACAAAAAGCACAGACAAAGACTTCACACCATTTACCAGCAACAGGACCGGTTGTACTGCAAGCGATGTCATCAAATTTAATCTGTGGTCAGCGGGGGCACCACCTCAGCCCGCGTCCTTTCTGTGACGGATTCTAACTGATCAGGTGTTGCACTATGTTGTTGAAGTAGGGGCCTCACCAGTTTCACGACAGTGACACTTTGACCCCGACAACAATCACTGAAATTTGACACTGTAGGTTAACTGCGAACTTTTTATCTGAGGAATTCGACTCCGTACTTCGTAGCCACAACTCTAGCACCGACAATTGATATTAAAACGACAAGAGCAGCAGCAGCAACCTAACTGGAATTCTAATTGTGGCACAACTTAATTTTTGTTCCGCGTGAATAGAGTACAATACATAGTGAACAGTCACGCAGAGACAGGAAAAACCTAAAATCGATCAAAAAACCGTAGGTGCAACAACAACAGAGGGGTATCTGTTGAAGGGGCGAAACAAACGCAATTGCGTTGGCAGCAGCCATTTCAGTAGTTGCAGTGGGAACAGTCTGGATGACTGACTGATCTGGCCTCGTAACATCAACAAAAACGGCCTCACTCTGTACGTACAGCGAACAGATCGAAGTGAGGGGAAACTATGGCCATAATTTTTCCCGAGGGCGTGCAGCTCTACTGTACAGTTAAATGATGACCTCACTTCCTCTCGGGTAAAATATTCCAGAGATAAAATAGTTCCCTATTTGTATCTCCAGGCGGGGACTACTCGGGAGGATGTCGTAATCGGAACAAACGAAACTGATGTCCTGTGGATTGGAGTGTGTATAGTTAGATCCCTTAATCGGGCACATCGGTTAGGAAATTTAAAAAGGGAAAAGGATCAGCTGAAGTTAGATATAGTGAGAATTAGTGAAGTTCAGTGGCAGGAGGAACAGGATTTATGGTCAGGTGAATACAGGGTTATCAATACAAAATCAAATAGGGGTAATGTGAGAGTAGTTTTATTCGTAACGCTGATAAGTTACTATAAACAGCATACGCATCTGACATGCAGCCCGCATCAGACACAGTAGTACAAGTTTGTATGCCAACTAGCTCTGCAGAGTTTGCTGAAACAGACTGCAGTGAGATTTTTGAGGAAAATTTAAATGTATAGCAAAAGGAAAGGCAAATGGGCAATGGTGGTGGTGTATTTGTCACAGTAGACAAGAAATTCAAATCCAACAAGACAGAAATTAAAGATGCACGTGAGACTGTTTGGGCAAGACTCAGTATCAGGGGTGGGCAAAAAACAACAATTGGATCCTTCTATCACCCACCAGTCATCTCCGGATGTAACCGAAAACTTCAGAGAAAACCTCAGTTCACTTGTACTCCAGTTCCCCAATCGTGCCGTAATATCGTCAAAGACACTAACTGTCCAACAATTAACTGGAAAAATTACAGTTTTGTTAGTGGTAGGCACAATAAGACGTAACTCTTCGAGCTTTCCCAGTGATCGAATGACGTCTCAGGTTGTCGGGTGTTCTGTCAAATATCGGCGTTGTACTCGCACAATATTTCAGTAACGTAGCTTGTAACCTCCGTCAGATGCTACCCGATACTGTTCGAGCGGGCCTTCCCCCTGCAGCCGCGGCCGTTCACTGCCACCTTCTGGAATTTTACCGTTCCGTTTTCCGTCTGCTGCGGTTCCGGGTGTTCCCTCTGAGGTCTGTGCCCACCAGACCCGCTCCCGAGTGTTCCATTTTAGGTCTGGCGTGTTTGGAATTCTGTCCGAGGTACCGGGCGTCGCCCCCTGCGGTCCGCTCCCACTCACTGCGATCTGTCGGAGCGTTGACGTTCCTTTTTCGGTTTGTCGAAGTTCGGGTACATTATAAATCCCGGGTCGACATTAACACTCCCCACGAGTCCCCCCGATCTTGCCGGACGGACAGAAAACACACCTGATATTGTGTTTGTGCCAGTATCAGTACGATTCTCCACAAACAGAACAGGCACAGGGCCGATACACCACTTTCTTTGCTTCATCTTGCTCTGCTTCTGGAACCTGTGATGTAGTGGCTGGTTGGAGTCGCTCTCAGTTTATTTGGTCATGTATCCATTTTTGCAGAAAGTTTTAAGACGCTCTATTTCTGTCGGTAGACTCTACGAATCCGACAGGGTACACGCTCTGTGGACGAATGTTGCAAGTACTCTTCTTGTTCTGTGCAGGGTGGTGACAGCTGCTGGCCTGCAGATATGAATAAGTTTGTGCGGGCTTTCGATACACACTGTGGCCAATTGATCTGTCTGCTTTCCTTTTGACAAGTTTACCCAGAAATGGCAGCTGACGATTCTTCTGCAGTTCTACGGTGAACTTAAATATTTGGGAAGCACGAGTTAAGATGTTCGAGAAACTCACCGAGCCCGTCCTTCCCACGAGGCCAGGTCACGAACGTGTCATCTGCATACCTGAAGCAGCGTGTGGGTATGTATGTGGCTGTCTCTAGTGCCCTCTCCTCAACTTTCTGCACACACATTTTGGCAACCACAAGAGACAGTGGGCTGCCCACAGCTATACCTCCAGTTTGCTCGTAATATCGATTCCCGTACAGGAAATACGTGGATGTCAATCCTGATCAGGTCCGACAGAGTGCCATCAAATTTCTCTGTAATCAGTACTAGTGTGACTTTCAACGGGACACTAGCGAACAGCGATAAGACGTCAAAACTAACCGTGATATCTGCATCTGCGACGTGTAGTTGCTCAAGGTGTCGTAGGAAGTCCGAGTTTTGAATGTCACGAACACATTTCCCCACATACGGAGACGGCATATTTTTCGAGTACTCGGCTGTTGCACACGGAGGTGCCCCAATATTACCGACAATTGGGCATATTGGCATGCCCTCCTTAAGTATTTTAGGCAGGCCACATAGTCTACGTGACAATGGTGCTTATCGGGCCTCCCCGTTTCCTTCAGGAAAGCCTTCGTCTTCTCCTCCGCACTGTCAGCGAGCTCAGACTCAAAGTTCTGTATTCGGGGCCCCCAGAAGTTGGTGTACTTTCTCATCATAGCCCACCCGTTGCAAAATGACTATAGAGTTCCCTCTGCTGGCAGCACTACAATACTGTCGTTTTCCCGGAGCTTCTCGAGTGCAGGCCTCTCCTCAGTTGTGACGTTCGATTTTGGAAGCCCAGCGTTCGTGACAGCCCTGCAAGTATCTGGCAGATTTCCTCTGCCACATCAGCTAGAAGGATGGCTGCAACTCGCTCCACTGCACTGATAAAACCCGAAATTACCACATTTCTAGGGGTCGTTGCGAAGTTGAGTGCTCTTACGGTCGTATCGTCGAACCGTGTGCCACACAGATTCGCCACAGTCCGAGTCTCCTCCATCTACCGTGCTTTCTTACTCGTGCAGTCAGACTCTGCAGATTGGCGAGATCGTGCAGTACTTCCGGTACACTCCGCTAAAGACCAGGAGGCGTGTTCTACCCAGTCACAATCTTCCCCTGTTAAGGAGGATGCCGTATACAGATGAAGGTGTTACAGCTCTCTAGCTACATCTAACCTGTGGCACGTACCTCGCATAACCTGTGGCGTGTATCTCGAATCCTCTCTGTCACCAGTTCTGAGCCCGCTCTACATTTTATCTCGTACACTGTTCAGAAGTTGATGTGATGTTTAATTCTGGCAAATACTGGTACCACTTCTCCATCTCGACAAATCAGCAAAAAACTGAAGAGATCTTACCACCCTCCCTTTCTGCTGTCGAAGCTTCTCGCCCGGCTTCTCGATATTCTGGTACGTTTCCTCCCTGTAGGGTCTTTCAATGCAACTCTTCACGCTTTCCCGACGACATAATGACATCTCGGGTTGTCAGGTGTTCTGCCGGATATCGGCACTGTACATTCAGAACTAAACGATAACGCTCCTGCAGCTCCCACTGAGCAGGAGCGGACTGCAGGGAGGATGCCCGGTACCTCACACAGAATTACAAACGCATCATACCGAAGATGGAACGTCCAGGAGAGGGTCTGGTGGGTGAGCACACGAAACTGCAGTGGACGGAACACGGAATGACATTGTTCCGTAAGATTGCAGCGAGCAGGCACAGACCGCAGAAGGAATGCCTGCAACTGCTGGTGGAGGGGAAAGGGCACATACGTAAATACTGAACCCGATCCATTCGAGGAGCAGATTCAGGTCGCACCTGATGAAGATTACGAGCTACGTTACCAACATATCGTGAAAGTATGATGCTGATAAGCGTCGGGAAGCCTGACAACCCGAGATGTCACGATAACACGTTCTGTAAAACACTACTAAATGCCTTCTCTGAAAAATACCAATAATAGATAGTCGGGAACTCCACTTGTGATGGAAATATCTTGGCTATAACAGCAACAAATGGACCTGACCTCACTGAGAATGTCCACACCAACACTGGTACCTGTGATGACTAATAACAACCTCAGCTGCCGACAGGTGTCGTTGATATACCTCGATGTGGACAGCTGAAAATGTGTGCCCCGAGTCCCACTCGGGGCACAGATTTTGAGCTGTCCACATCGAGGTATATCAACGACACCTGTCGGCAGCTGAGATTATTAGTTAGTCATCATTTATTCCAGGGAAAAGCTGCACTGTCATCAATAGTAACTGTTCTTTCGAGAACAAGTTACTGTCTTCATATATATACTGGTACCTGTGATCGTGACGCGGTTGTGTCAACGACAGTACCAAAATACGAGGGAAACTAAAACAAGCAGAAAGATATATAAGTTCAGTAAACTGGATGAGAAAACCACAATTATCATATCTCAGTGCGGAACTTGAAACTTCCAATACAGGTCAGGAGCAAGCACAGGAACTCTGGCTGAAGCTTAGAATAGTTGACCAGACATTGGATAGATATCTACCCAGTAGAACAGTTCATGATGGGAGGGGACCTCCATGTTATACAGTCACTGTAAAGAAACGTCTACAGAAACAGAGACTACTGCACAATACTTGTAAAAGAGGGGCAGCAGCTTTTTCGGTAGTTGCAGGGGCAACAGTCTGGATGATTGACTGATCTGGCCTTGTAACATTAACCAAAATGGCCTTGATGTGCTGGCACTGCGAACGGCTGAAAGCAAGGGGAAACTACAGCCGTAATTTTTCCCGAGGGTATGCAGCTTTACTGTATGATTAAATGATGATGTCGTCCTCTTGGGTAAAATAGTCCCCCATTCGGATCTCCGGGCGGGGACTACTCAAGAGGACGTCGTTATCAGGAGAAAGAAAACTGGCGTTCTACGGATCGGAGCATGGAATGTCATATCCCTTAATCGGGCAGGTAGGTTCGAAAATTTAAAAAGGGAAATGGATAGGTTAAAGTTAGATATAGTAGGAATTAGTGAAGTTCGCTGGCAGGAGGAACAATACTTTTGGTCAGGCGAATACAGGGTTATAAATACTAAATGAGATAGGGGTAATGCAGGAGTCGGTTTAATAATGAATAACAAAATAGGAGTGCGGGTAAGCTACTACAAACAGCATAGTGAACGCATTATTGTGGCCAAGATAGACACGAAGCCCACACCTACTACAGTAGATAAATTTATATGTCAACTAGCTCTGCAGATGAAGAAGAAATTGAAGAAATGTATGATGAAATAAAAGAAATTATTCAGATAGTGAAGGGAGATGAAAATTTAATAGTCATGGGTGACTGGAATTCGGTAGTAGGAAAAGGAAGAGAAGGAAACGTAGTAGGTGAATATAGATTGGGGCTAAGAAATGAAAGAGGAAGCCGCCTGGTAGAATTTTGCACAGAGCACCACTTAATCATAGCTAACACTTGGTTCAAGAATCATAAAAGAAGGCTGTATACATGGAAGAAGCCTGGCGATACTGACAGGTTTCAGATAGATTCTATAATGGCACGACACAGATTTAGGAACCAGGATTTAAATTGTAAGACATTTCCAGGGGCAGATGTGGACTCTATGACCACAATCTATTGGTTATGACCTGTAGATTAAAACTGAAGAAACTGTATAAAGGTGGGAATTTAAGGAGATGGAGCCTGGATAAACTAAAAGAATCAGAGGTTGTACAGATTTTCAGGGAGAGCATAAGGGAGCCATTGACAGGAATGGGGGGAAAAAATACAGTAGAAGAAGAATGGGTAGCTTTGAGGGATGAAGTAGTGAGGATCAAGTAGGTAAAAAGACGAGGGCTAGTAGAAATCCTTGGGTAACAGAAGAAATATTGAATTTAATTGATGAAAGGAGAAAATATAAAAATGCAGTAAATGAAGCAGGCAAAAAGGAGTACAAACGTCTCAAAAATGAGATCGACAGGAAGTGCAAAATGGCTAAGCAGGGATGGCTAGAAGTCAAATGTAAAGATGTAGAGGCATATCTGACTACGGGTAAGATAGATACTGCCTACAGGAAAATTAAAGAGACCTTTGGAGAAAAGAAAACCACTTGTATGGATATCAAGAGCTCAGATGGAAACCCAGTTCTAAGCAAAGAAGGGAAAGCAGAAAGGTGGAAGGAGTATATGGAGGGTCTATACAAGGGCAATGTACTTGAGGACAATATTATGGAAATGGAAAGGATGTAGATGAAGGTGAAATGGGAGATATGATACTGCGTGAAGAGTTTGACAGAGCACTGAAAGACATGAGTCGAAACAAGGTCCCGGGAGTAGACAACCTTCCATTAGAGCTACTGACGGCCCTGGGAGAGCCACTCTTGAGCCAGTCTGGTGAGCAAGATGTATGAGACAGGCGAAATACCCTCAGACTTCAAGAAGAATATAACAATTCCAATTAATTTGCATAAAGCTTAAGCCGAGGTCCAAATTTAATTACAAATGACAGAAATTTAGGTAGAGATACATATGTTGTTAAGCTGAATACAAAATGTGTACATATAACTTGGAATCATATTACAAATACACTAGAAACGATATTTAAGAAAATTACAGAAATATAAGAAACAGAATTTGGCAACAAGTAAAGCCTCCAAGATATGTAAAATCATGGAATCGATGACAGATTTATATCGCATTTATCTGGTCATAATGTTACTGGCAGTTACACAAAACTGCTTCAGAGTTTAATTCACAAAGTTTGTAAAATAAGCAGCATAAGCAGGACTACATTCATTCTCACGACATCACATTCGTCAGACCCTCAAAATTATAACCAAATTGATGCAATCTAGACATCGATCTACATTATACGTCCATCTATCACAACACCCTTTATTCCGCTGCCTGCATTGCTTGGTAGAGGCCATACCACTCACTGCCACTATGCAAAACTTACAACTCTCCTCTGGCCCATTCGACACAGAAATGCCACGGTGCGGACAAGTGGCAGTGGCGAGTCAGCATCACGGCATGGACGGGACGTGAGCAATTTACAATCCAGTCGCACTACAAGTGGATCAGGATATGTCGTCTACATTACACAAAGATACTGACCAGTCAATATTTGTAACTCGTATATGCGGGGCAGTGAAAAGATACTAGCTACATCCATTACTGCTGAAAAAGGGGGAGTGGAAATTCCTCATTACAGGGCATAGTTTCCTACCATGTGATCAAAATTTTTCTCTTACACAGAGGAACAAAATATCCTTTCACGCAGAAAGCTGGATTCCAGTCACTGCCAATGCAAGGACAAAAAATACTTTCTATGTTAGATGGGAACCAGAGGTTTTTAGGGAGATTAGGCTCATTCAAAATGACCGAGTATATCTGGCTACACATTTCATCTGATAACTGTACCTATACTAAGTGGAAGAAAAAGTCATAACATCCAGCAACTGTGGATTTGTCAAAGCACTGCAAAGAAGCCAAGAGTTGCTGGAAAAATTAAATATATAAATAAGATCTGCGGCTAGATGACATTGTAGTTTTCCACATCTTGTGTGAGAAAAGTATGTCAGTTGAAAAGGCCAAGAAGAAAGCCTTACTTGACACGAGACAGTATATCTCAGCTGAAAAAAACAATTTCTATGGCAAGGCCGAAGTGAATAATGGATTTGTACGTCTAGTCTATCTAGAAAAACTCCTTGAATGAGGACAGAAAATGTAATGTTGAATGTACACGTTCAGTGTAGTTCCAACAGAAATAATGTTAAAATTTTCAGTACATTCTGTTACTGCTTGTGCATATTTGTATTGCAGCAAACTTCATGTGCTTTGACCTGAGATGTTTTATTTTCTCACAATAAGTTTTTTATTTCTGCAATAAGTAACACAGAAAAATCAGTGTGTTCCAGGAGCACAACATTATTCATCCAGGGACATAAAAAAAATAGCGCTATTCTTCAAAGATGACACTGTGCAATAACCGGTACAAAATTGTGAAAAATAGCATTTTACCTCGTATACACTGTCTGCATCAAGAAAGTCGAAGTATGTATGCATGAAATAGGTAAGCACAAAACATCAAGAACACAGAATACTGTAGCTGTATTAATAGCAAAATCCCATATCTCATTCACCTCTCGCTCGAGTGCATGCCAGATTTTCAGTACTATGTGAACGAAAATAGCTACTGAATGTTTCATAAATGAAAGTGTTGGTGTGGATAAGAAAAACTTACATATAAAGTACATAGCTCACTCTGCCACTGGTTATTATCTACCGCTAGCTTTAAAATTAAAATAACTCTGAATGCAATATTAACTTAAAATATGATAATCACTGACTTCATACGCTGCATACAAAAGAGAAACACAATCCACAAACACATATAGCACACGGCCACAATTTCGAGTGCTGCACTTCTTGCTGAATATTGTCACAAAATCAAACGAGGAAGTCTGCACAGTGAAGAACATGCATGAATCCGGAAACAGTCGTTTTCTGTTTTTTACACAAGGAATTGACATTTACAAACAAACTATCTACAGACCAGGATTCAGCTTTGGTTCATGTACAAAAAGCAATTTTTTTTTAAGCACATCTGATGACTCCAAATTTATGAAAACAGCAGCACACCTCCGGGATGTTTCCCCCACGCATCTCTTCAGTGCACAACTCGTGGCAACAAACGGACACGGCACAGACCACTTAACAATGTATCCCCACTACTTAATCTCTGTGTGAATTGCTTCATTTGTTAACACGGCACGTCCCCGCCCAACGATGCCAATTCTGTGTGTACTGGACCTTACAATGAAGTGGTGCATTTATTGAACGACCACCTGCAACTGCCTCTCGGGCACGGGGAAAATGTTGTGCATTGCCGTGAGTCTGCAACAAACTGATCCGAGGTGACTATCGTGAAGGCACGCAATTTACGGCCCACTCACCCAGCTCCACAAAAGTATACACCTTATAATCACCTGCAGCTGCGAAAAGGGTTTAAACGAGTTTCATTACAGAGTACTACTACCCAACCTCAGTCCTGCTCGCTCGTACAACTTCTGAGAGGAATCTGACGTCACCTGGAGTCCACACGTTGTCCGAAGGTGCAGTGCCTTCACTTAACGCCTGTCCTCGACAGTCGGCACAATTCAAACAACAAAGGATGATTATTCTCCTAGGGATCTTGCACAATATGTAGCTCTTATGGACAGAAGTTTACAGCTGACATGTAGCAAACACAGTTTCCCTTTCCGGGATTACGGAAGTGTCCGATTCCACCCGCCAGCTTTGACGCAGGACGTCCTCAGTATGGCGGAAATGGCTATTCTATGCGTCTCCAATATGGCGCCTATGATGTCACTACATACAAACGGCAACAAACACGAAAATACGTATAAATAAGACAATAACATCTTCCCCCTAAAATACAATCAAATTAACAAGTCAACAGCGGGAAATTAAGGTTTGTTGGGAGGGGACAAGCTACATATAACAGTAGAAGAAAAACACACCACTATCCCAAAACACACAAAGAAACGAAAAAATAATAATTACAAAATCTATAGGAATCTGACACTTCCCTTGACCTATATAGGTCAAACGCTGCTGACGATAGCAAACACCAACGCCTACAGCAAAAACTACGGAAATTGTAATCAGACATTTCCCTCGACCACTGCTGACGATGCCAAAACACCAATACCTACACATAAAACTACAAAAATTTGAAGTTGTATAAACGAAATGTCAGCACTGAGTGTAGAGAGAATTATTCACATTACGAGATCGATTTTATCGCCATTACTTATGGTAATTTTTATCCGTTGGTTGGTTATTTTTCTAGAAAACATAATGAATGTTTTCCAGTGATGTTAATTTAACTGCACTTCACTTCACACACTTCGCCACAGATAACACGATCCACAGGCTTTACACAACGTAAACAAACCAAGGAATATAGCCATAATTATGTCAGACACTCAATGCTCAGATATTGTAAAAAACGGGCCCTCACAAGTTCAATAATATTATCAAAATATGAATATATTGACTGTCTAAGGGCACGTATTGTCAATATTAGAAATATTGACTAGAAGTACTGATGGACCTCAAAATATTCTCAGTATTGTCAATATATAATGACCATGTCGAAGGTTTGGCAATATTCTCCATTCATATGTTGACAGAGATTCTGGAACCAACCACGCAGAGTTAATGTGCACTGCAATACGCCGTCATGTATATCGTACCTCAGATTCAATTTTTAAGGAGCCTTTTAACTTAAATAATTTTAACTCTTAACTCGTGAGGTGACTTTCCTGAATAGAAGCATTCCCCCAAAAATAGCCTTGGAGAGCGAGTTCGAAAATTTTCGCGCGGTCTGAGTGAACATACCTCTTGAGTTATGGGTTAATAGACCTGCGCACATATGAACATATTATATACGGCTTTAACATTAATGGAGGATTCCCTATGCACTGCTTACTTCATGAATTTGAAAATATAGTCTACACTGGAGTATTACATAGCAGTTTGGAAAAACGCTCCCATTTCAAAAAAATCGTCATATCTGCAATAACTGGTACGAGATCTGCGAAAATTATCACACAACATAAAAAGACTTGTTTTACGTTAATTGTCTGAACAGGTCCTTGCCAGATACATAATTGCTTCACAAGTTTCACTGAATTTTACTAATTGTGCTGGCCAAAATCAGGGAACTAAACTTCCAAGCCTGTCGCCGGAAGTTATTCCTAATATATTGTTGACTGCGACTGCCTCTCTAACGTATTTTGATTCTGTTTTGTATCGTATCAACGCTAATAACTTGACGCATATGCATGGCTCTTCGGAAAATAATTTATGAAATCTTTGGGGTCCGTGACCAGCCTCTCCTTTTCTTTTAACCATTCTCGAACCCATTTTGTCTTTCTCGTTGTTTTCTGTTGCTTGCAAGGTATGGCTAATATAAACGCAGCACACGCGTTCTTTTGGGTGTTCGACATCATAACCCTTTCGTGCGCGTTTTTTTTTTTTTTTTGTGATTTGGGGCCACAAACTATGGTGGTACATGTATCGCCATGGCAGCTTTGTGAGATATTAAACCTGGTGGTTTTTTGTATGTTTTGCCACTACAAGTAAAAAAATAATGATCAATGTTTTCTATTTTTATTTTATGTTTTTTTTACATTACTTAAAAAAATTGTTACCGATATTAAAGTTGCCAACCATATTGTGAAAACAATCCTTAAAGCTCACGGAAGAAAGGTGTGAGCTGATACATATCACAAAGTGTATATTGCGAAAGCAATGTGTTCCGACAAAAACAGTGATCCCCCGACATGAAGAAACTGTTTGCTGTAACAATTTTCATACACCTGATGGAGCGTACTACTAAATGATTTCAGGCGCCCACACAGATGTAAAACGTATTTCCAAAAGCTTCGGATACCCTTACGTTGGTGGTAAGTATGCTTCCCAAGGTCCACAAATGGCAGATTCATTTTGTGGTACGTATACTTCCCAAGCCCCTTCCAGAAACAACAATGGTAATAACGATCCTTTCCAATAACCATTAAAACACCTGTGTTGGGTGGGATATATACTTCCCGCAGTCCTGAAGGCTAAATTTTAGAACAAACAGAAGCTACAGCTGGATCAGAGGACTCCCAGTAGATGCCGGGAGCGTACAGAAGTGTTAACACACATTTCTTTAAAGCTGCAAAGAAATACGTTTAGTGGAAAGTATAACCCCCACGGACCGCAAAAAGGTTAACCTTGTAAAATCGAGCTGTCAACTGACAAATGTTTGTTAATGTTATTGACGGCGTGAGATAGCTTCAATATAACGAAGGGTTGACAAGCTAGAATTGTCAGTAAATATTGAACATGTGCAGGAAGGCTCTCTAACACACACTGGCGACTATAAGTGTGTATATATAAACTGTTCTGTTGCAAAAATAACATGTGATTAAACGGCAAAACTGACATGCTGTTTACAAAAACTTGTTACACCTTGAGGTTGGAAGATATTACATCTACAGCATGAGCACTGAAATATTGTTTGGCCTTTCACTTTTCTTTTGTTTAACCAACATTGATCAATACTTATGAAATAAACAATAGACATCATAGCATTACTTTTTAAATAATGAAATGTTAAGCAAGGTGGTGTGTGTGCCCAGTAGAAAGGGGGGGGGGGGGGGGGGAAGAGTGTGTGTTGAGTAGGTGTGCCAGTGAGTGTGAGTGAGTGAGAGAGAGTGTGTGTGTGTGTGTGTGTGTGTGTGTGTGTGTGTGTGTGTGTGTGTGTGTGAGGGGAGGGGATTATTTGCTAGTCTGCTCATTTAAGATGATGTGGGGTGATTTATTGTTCTTGCTGTTATGGTCTTCAGTCCAGAGACTGGTTTGATGCAGCTCTCCATGCTACTCTATCCAGTGCAAGCCTCTTTATCTCTGAATAACTACTGCAACCTACATCCTTCTGAATCTGCTTAGTGTATTCATCCCTTGGTCTCCCTCTACGATTTTTACCCTCCACGCTTCCCTCCAAAACTAAATTTGTGATCCCTTGATGCCTCAGAATATGTCCTACCAACTGATCCCTTCTTTTTGTCAGGTTGTGCCACAAATTCCCCTTTTCCCAAATTCTATTCAGTACCTCGTCATTAATTAAGTGTTCTACCCATCAAATCTTCTGCATTCTTCTGTAGCACCACAATTCAATTTTTTTTTTTTTTTGTGGAGGTTTTAGGGCGCAAAACATCTAAGGTCATAAGCGCCCAGTATAGAACCATAAAATGCTGGGACTGCGAGGGTAGAAAACCGTTGCGAAGGTCCAACACAGAAAGGAAGGATTAAAAAAAACGAAAACGTCAAAACGTTACGGAAGAGTATCTAAAAGACGCCGACAAGGCACCAGGGTCACCAGGTAGAACTCAAATCTCTTTTGTCCCATTACTGCTTTTTAAAGAACTTAAAATGCGAGCCACAGCTCGCATGTCATCCGCTAAAATGTCCGACAAAGCGGGCGGCAGCACGACCCTGAGACGAAAGTGGCTAAAATAGGGGCAGAAGATCAGAAAATGTCTGACTGTTAACGGCTCGCTGGCTACAGAAAGGTCAGCTGGGTGCAGGGTCGCCACTCAACAAGTGTCGGTGACTAAAGCGGCAGCGCCCTATTCGCGACCGAGCTAACATGACTTCCTCACGGCGGGACGGCCGGGAGGAAGTCGACCAGGCTGTTGGGAGAGGTTGGGCTTCTCCGAGTTTGTTCCCACGAAGGGAGCACCAATGGTCATGCCAAAGTGACGTGATACGCCAATAGAGGTCAAAACGAAGACAAACCTGTGTCTGGAGCCAAGGTGCTGAAGGGCTCTCCCTCATTCGGAAAGTGGCAGGAAGCGTGAACTGCAGCTGCTGAAGCAGGTGACGAAAGCGGACGCCGGGAGGCCGCAGAGAAGAAACGTACATCTCGTATCGGCAGTCAAGAATGTCATCAAATAAAAAGGGTCAAAGGTTGGATGGCCTGGCGTAGAAAAAAGCCGAAACGCGTACCCACTGATTAGTGTGTCGCCTCAGTATGACGGCGGTAGTTCACCGTCTTCTGCGCAGGGACTCTCAACTGGGCTAGTACGGAAGGCACCAGTGGCGAGAGCCCGCATGTCGTGGTCGTGTGGTAGCGTACTCGCTTCCCACGCCCGGGTCCGATTCCCGGCGGGGGTCAGGGATTTTCTCTGCCTCGTGATGGCTTGGTGTTGTGTGATGTCCTTAGGTTAGTTAGGTTTAAGTAGTTCTAAGTTATAGGGGACTGATGACCATAGATGTTAAGTCCCATAGTGCTCAGAGCCATTTGAACCAGTGGCGAGACGGATCCACAAAGGGCGGATTGCATTTAGACGGCGTAAATAGGCGTCCGTGCTGAGGAGTAGACAATGCATTCATAATCCAACTTGGAGCGGACAAAAGGTCGATAGAGGCGGAGGAGGACAGTCGGTCAGCGCCCCAAGAGGAACCACTCGATACACGAGAACCATTTGTGACACTCCACGAATATAGTCGGTCCAAACAATGCCGAAGATAGCGTTGCAGGAGACACGTCCGCTGGGAGCTGCAACAAATAGCAAAGTCGTCAACAAAAAGAGAGCTGGCAATGCCAACTGGAAGGCAATCGATAATTGGGTCGATGGCTATGGCGAAGAGAACGACACTCAGTACAGAGCCCTGAGGCACCCCGTTCTCCTGTGAGAAGGTGTGGGATAAGGAGGAATCCCCACGTACCCGAGAAACTCGGTCGTCACAAATTCCCAGATGAAAGTGGGAAGACGACCGCGAAGGCCCCGTGTGTGCATAGTACGTAGAATGCCTATCCACCAACAGAAAACGGCCACTGTTTGTCGCTTCTGCACAAAATTATTCGTGATTTACGTCGACAGGGTGACGAGATGATCAACCGCTGAGCGCCACTTTCGGAACCCAAGCTGAACATTAGTGAGGAGACGGTGTGACTCCAGCCGCCACATTAATCGACCATTGATCATGCTTTCCATCACCTTACAAACGCTGCTGGTAAGGCAAATTGGACGATAGCTGGAAGGAAGAGATTTTCTTTACCAGGCTCAGGTAGGGGAACAATAGCAGTTTCACACCAAAGAGTGGGAAATACACCGAATACGCTTGTAGGTATCGAAGAGAAAGCGTTTTCCCGCAGGATGAAGATTCTGCAGCACGAGGACGTGGATTGTATCGGGCCCAGGAGCAGAAGACCTGGATGAGGAGAGAGCACACTCGGTTCAAAGAGAGAAAAGAGACTGAACGAGCCTCCTCCGCCTGTTTCCGAGGAAGGAAGGCAGGATGGTAGTGGGTGGAGCACGAAACCTCCGCCCAGAGCGCTGGAAACATCGACAGGCTCGACAATGACGCCGGAAAGCCGGCGCAGGCCACCCCAAACGAGAGAGGACGCGGTTCGCCAAAGACTGACGAGGAGGAATACAGCCTCCAGTCAGCAAGAGAAAATGTCCAATGAGTGGGCTGCTGTGGCGGGGCGAGATACACAACAGAGGTGGTCATTTGCGTAAGTATAGGAAAGAGCACACCACTCGAGACGTCGAGCGAGCTGGGCAGAGCAGATCGAGAGGTCTAAGTGCACGGAATCAGAGTGAAACGTGGCTTCGCGGGTGTTAAGGCACACAAGATGATTAAGATCATCCGCCAAAAGAGAACCTCTCGGGCAGGCGACAGGCCTGGGCATTGGTGTCACCGAGGAGCAGAAAGGGTGGAGGAAGCTGAGCAACAAGCTGCATCAGGTCCGCCCTAGTGACAGCAGAAGACGAAGTGATATAAATGGTGCAGAGGGAAAAGGTAAATTCAGGAAGGAAAACTTGGGCAGAATCTGCTTGCAGGTGGGTGTGCAAGGGGATAGGACGATGAGAAACATCATCTCGTAGAAGCAGCACGACCCCACCACGAGCAGGAATGCCCACTGTAAGGGGATGGTCCATCCGCAGCGAAGTAAAGTGGGAAAGAGCAAATTACGTAACGTAAACATGTTAAACGGACGCCAATTCCTACCCAGCAACTGTTAACGAACTACGAGAGATGTTAAATATTGCTTCTTCACAAGTAAATAACTTGAAATGCTGTGAGGTAAAGCTATGTGTTGGACGGGGATTCGAACCCAGAACCTAATCGTATTGTTATCGAAGCACAATCAACTGTGACATATCGGATTTTGACTGGGAATCGAACCCCATACATACCGTTGTTGACTACACACAAAGAGACGTCAGCTGCCGAATTTCCGAATTTTTCTCCACCAGCAGCTCGGACTACATCGTTGAACTTGCAGTGATCTCGCAAATAGTTCTGTATCTCATTGGGAGTCAAAAATGTCAGATATCGTTAGTGTTGACAACGAATGAAAATACGCTAAAAATCAAAATTATTATTATCAACCAGCAGATAAGTGTTCTCATGCTAGAGCTTGATAATACATAATGAAAACTTAAGTGCTGGGCCAGGATTCAAACCCATTCACGCGCAATATGTGGAGATGTTGAGGAATCTGCAGTTTTGAACAAACAACAAATTGTAGTCAAGCTGTACTGTCATGAAGGGTTCAAATTCCACGTTAAGGGCGGTCTGAGTTGCATTCCCAGTTCAGAACCACTTTTATCGACATGCAGAAGTTCAAATAAAAGATGGAATAAGTGTCCTGTGTCCCTACATGGCGTTTGTTTTGTCACTAGAAATAAATAACTAGTGCAAGATACTGGTGCTAGAGTTTCTACATGTCGCCACTCCTGACTTTATTGTGGTTCAACGTGATGTCTAGGTAGAGAAGGAATATCATGTTTAATGTGAATTTCAGACCTCAACGCCATTACACCTTCTTCACTTGCCGTAGCCAGAAGAGAACAGAATTTCTCTCTCCCTATCAAAAACCACCGGCAGCAGTTGGACTTGAACCCAGACCATAAGTATATGAACCTATCTTGAATCAAACAGACCACCAAATCCTCTTCTCTGTGACTCATATAACACCGTTGCGCCACACTGGATGAGAATTCTGACACACAGGCTCCCTGTAGTGGTTTGCAGCATGTTCAGTACATTCATTTACTTAGTTGACCGTATCGCCATGAACTAGCTGCTTCGGCTACCCAGTCTTTACATTCGACTCTGTTTAGTAATTGCCGAAATAAAAATCACGTAACTGCCACATACACAGAACTGCCAACAGTGTAGGATGCAGAAATTTAAATAGGAAGTGTTCCTTTCCACTTGAGCTACTCTATTGCGCTATCTGTTTGTTGAAAACATCGTGCAGTGCAAAATAAATGCTGTAACTGTCTGTCTCTCAGATGTCTAGATTCGGCCGTATGCGGTATCTCAAAGCACTTTGGAATGCGGAACTACTGGAGGAATTGTTGGTGACTTCTGGAGCTTCTGTAGCTACGTGTCAGCTAGAAGCAGAACGGTAAGCGTCGCGCACTGTAGATAAGACGTCGCGAGTTCATTCACTGCTACAATTTTAAAACACAATTCTGCTGTCTGCTGAAGTTATCTATCTAATGGAACTTTGGACATAATTCCCTTCACTTCTCAACCCATAATAGTTGCATGTGGAAAAAATGCTAACTTCTGTGACATTTTGTTCTTTTCAAGTTTAATAGGCGACTAGGCAGCACATGCATCTCGAAACTTTTGTATTTTTTATGGGGAGAGCACACCATGCCAAAATACGTCAGAAAAGTATTTTCTACATTAGCTGTCGTATGTATGGTAGTAGCAGTATATTCTTCTTCAAACCTTGTTTGACAGCTTTGACTCAGAACAATAAACTGCATGTGCATTGTCAGACTGTTATAGATAACATCAGAGAATTCGCATATTTCGTTGATGATTAACTTCTCTCTCATGTTTACTATTGTTTTAACAACACTAAATGAAACCTTACGAAGATTGTGCACTGTATTATAAGAAATGAAATTAAACTACCCACAATAAGCTAATGACAAAAGTCTGTTTTAATAAAACTGAGTATCTGTATACAAGCGTGCCTTTATCGGCATGAATTAGTAAAATACTACTCACTTAGCTTTCGATTGGGTCTGTGTTTAATTGGTATGCAGTGTGGTACTCAAGAGGTATGCAAATGTGGCATTTCATAAATAAAGTTGTGAATTCCTAGAAACCCAAAATTTGCTTGTCGGCAGTGGAAAGAGGCGTTACCTGTTGCGGCATTGTAAGTTTTTCACCATTGCACTATGAGCCGAAAGTATTTTCTTGCGATTTTGTTATCGATGTTTGATACTGACTCCTTGTAGCTCTTTCGCAGAAGGTATAAAAACATTACAATCAGCGAGACTGGAACAGCAAACCAAAACAGATGCTTTTTCACACGTCAGCAGGTTACCGCATAGCTAGCGAAGAGGTGTGTGTCTTGGCTTCTTCTTACGAGGCCAATAGTGGCTAGATCTCATAAACCGCTTTTTGGAGGACGAGGTTAGTTGCGATTTCCATGTGCAGCGACTTTACTGGGCTGAAAACTTTGCCTTGTTGCCAAATCTCAGTTACAGTGCCGGCAGGAAGAAGACGAAAAGGTGTGTTCCTACAGCGGGCTGGGAAGTGACCACAGCTGGCGTCTCAAAGACGCGACTGCCACGGCGTGGAATATGTAATGCGTCTGATTCTGTAACTAGGTTTAGGCGGTGGAGCGTAGTTACTAATAATACTCAGAACTGACTGCAAACTAAGCATCATAAATCAGTAACTCTCATAGTTGCTTTTATATTTCTTTCGTAAGTGTACTCAAAACTAAGAAACTCATTCACGGACGTTTTCGTGCCTGGCCGATATTCGAGCACAACAAGCAAATTAAAAAAAAAAAAAAATGAAAAAAAAAGTTTGTGTGTGTGTGTGTGTGAGAGTGAGAGAGAGAGAGAGAGAGAGAGAGAGAGAGAGAGAGCGAGGGGGGGGGGGGGGGGGGGAGAGAGAGAGAAATGTAAAAAAGAACGAGATGTTGACAGCAAAACATTGATGTAAAGAAATTGAATTATGGTATGTAAAGAAATCTTTCATTCGAACCGCACACCTACCGTCCTTTATCATCCATGAATATAGCTTAAGTATCGATTGCTTACTCACCAACAGTAAGATGTGTGCCTATTTGACCAGATATAACGACACCTATTGCGACTGTTGGCAACACATGAAGAGACATTAAAAGTTCACGTTAATTTTCACTAGCAGGCCGGTGTGCACGTGATAGGGCTTGAACTGAAATTATGAATATTTTTGTACTGGATCAGGATTTGGACCCACATACTTACCTTTGGAGGAGACCTTGAGAAGATTGCAGTCCTGGGAAAAGGAGCAAAATGATTGAACTATACTGTTCCGAGAGATTCAGATCCTCTAAAGAGGAGATACAAATTTGAATCAGTCCAGCACCAAATTTTGCAAGGTCTCTAGTTCAATCAAGTACAAGTAAAATAAGAGCCCTGTTCCTTTAAGTGGCTTTTGGTGCATCAAATAAAATAAAACTTTCTAATGTAAGTAAGTTTACTGGCGACAGTATTTCTGTTTACTATGACTTCCGCCTATGTCATTTCCCAATATAAACCAGCTCTGCCCAGTTCGTAATGAAGGAACATGATGTTTAATGCGGGTTCTGGATTATAAAGTCTTTCTCTTGAGGTTACCAGAGGTAAATTAAATCTGTTTGTGCCTCTTAAAAGTAAATGTTTCAACTAGACCCTTGTGGCCACATTTCCGAGTCCCAGGAGCATGCTGTAACGGATGATGTGCTTAGCTTACAAAACTAGCCACGGTGGAGAAAATGCAGGTCTATTAAAGGGTTAAGTAGAAGCAAGCTTCTGACACGGAGATTATGCTATTCTCATGCCAGCAGGGTGTAAAGACTCTTCTAGGCATCATAGCCTCGATGTGAAGCCATTCTGAAATTTTCACCACCATTATTATTGTCATTTTCTTCATACCGCTGCTGGAACGCACGTGCTTGAAGATCATTTAATGCCTTTTGGTCATTATAGAAATAGTTGCCCAAGAGTAGGTTCTTTCCCTGTCTACGGAATTCTTTTCATGTTAATATCAAACATCAGCAATTACTCGTACGTTACATTAAAACTAAAGTAACTGATGAAGACGTTACTCGATAACAAAAATGTGCTGCCATTCTTCATTTACTTGCGCCTAGAAAAACTTCTATCGAATACTGCCAAACCAAAAGCCAAGGGATCTTACTGCCTTCCGATATAAGTCGCTCTCAGTTCTTCCATATGATTTGGTCGACGTGACCTGTATCAATTTGTGTATGACAGAGAATGTTTTAGAAAATCAATTGTTTTCCTTTGCAATAAACAGAAAGATTTTCATTCTAAGCTATCCAAGTTCAAAATTTTCGCAATATTAGTTCAAATTTAATATTTGCTCTTATAATGTAGGATAGTATTTCACAGTTTTACTCTTAGTCGCTGACCACAAATTCTAGCTCACAGTGACACCAGTTTAAGTAACCTAATGTAGCGAAGACTGTTTGCCAGTGCTCTTTCTCACCGGAAAATACGCAATTCACTCATTGGACTCCCTAAGTACTGCAACAGTAATTTCTGTGTGTATGCAATGCATACGGATTGTAGAATGTAGTGGTGCTCTCTCTTCCACTTCTGTATACAAAATACCTGACCCAAACGGGGGCCGAGCAGTTCTAAGCGCTTCAGTCTGGTAACGCGCAACCGCTACGGTCGCACGTTCGAATCCTGCCTCGGGCGTGGATGTGTGTGATGTCCTTAAGTTAATTAGGTTTAAGTAGTTCTAAGTTCTAGGGGACTGATGACCTCAGATGTTAAGTCCCATAGTGATCTGGGCCATTTGAACCATTTTGAACCTAAACGGGCCCTTTATCATTACAGGCCCTGGGCAGTGCAACATCATACTGACAACAGTAATGTGCTTATGCTGACAACCTCACTGTTCGTTTTACCTGATTTTGGAATCGTTTAAATAAAATTACGGCCGGTAAACGATTCACAAACCACGATTTAGTGCCATTAAGATGATTTCTTGAAACATCGTTGTAGCTGAAGGAATTTAGTTTCTTCTTAAATCGTCTTATGCAGCAACGTTCACAGATATCTCAAATAGGGAAAGCTCTTTATCCAGGTACGAAGGTTGTAAAACAAACTTCCCACAGCTTGTGTCAGGTTGATCTTTTCATCTGACAGCACTGTGTAGGTATTTTGTCTAAGAGGTATCACAAGTAGTGTTCCTGTAGCTTTTAGTGGTTAATAAAAAGGAAAAAGAAAAGAAATGGTTGAAAATGTGGGAAGAAATGGTGAATAAAAAAGGGGTTTTTAAAATCGTTAATGACCGTGAAGAAGGGAAAGAATGAAATGCAAATCGGACTTCGTGATTTGGAAAGGCTATTGCTGGGGTGGTCCTTGTGGCGTTTCTGAGCAAAAGTCAAACCAATTTCCACTACAAAAATTATTTGAAAAAAGACAGAGAATAAGAAATGTAACTAACAGGGGGAAATGGCGTAGATAAGAGTTCATCCTTTACCAGGTTAACATGTCTTCTTTCGTGCGGCGTCCAGGTCTTCAAAATCTCCTACTTCCTTTCTGCGTGAAAAGTCTGCTCCGAAATCTTGCAATCGTCCAGGAATCACTATTTTATACAAATTGAAATCATCTTGATACTGAATGCAATTTAATTCACTTTGCTACTTCCATCCTCCAAATTTCATAACAACTTCCACAATATGTCTACACATTAAATCAGATTAAGACTAGCTAATAAGTATTTTACGTCTGCATTAAGCTTCCACTCTCGAGAGACAATAAATGGATAGAAAACAAAAAAAGTTACAATTTTAATATTTTCTCTGCGGTTGAGCGCTCGTACCGCTGCGACGGTATAATTTATATCTGAGGGAACAAGAGTAGCGCGGCGAAATTAAAAGTCCCGCTACAAGCTGTGGGAATCACTGGTTGAAAACGAGTTTAACACCAATGGGTACAGTACTGCTAAATATTCAAAATGATTATTAACTTATGACTGAGGCGTATTAATAACACTGAAGTGAGACTGTGTATCCTAGGCATTTGTGCACACGTATACAATACTATGAGTACTTCGAAAGCTGTAGTTAATATTGCCCTCATAAACTAATTTGGTTTTTTAATTCTTCTGGGTCTTCAGTGTGCAATATGTGTTGTAGATACGGCCTTAGACAAAAAATTGGCCGCTGAGTCGTTCACAATACAGTCGTGCTCCCCTCAGGATCCTACGTCCGGCAATATGCTCGAACTGGCAACATCTTAGATTGCGGCACTTCCCGGGGGTAGTCTTGACTGCGGTCTGAGTAGATCACTCTCGACTACGACCGTAGGTAAAATGTGAGACTAGCTAATACGAATTCTGGCCACCGAAATCACACGTCGACAAAACTTTTATCGCTCCTTTGCTCTCGGTGCTGAACCTATGAGTGTAATTCGGGCAAATCTACAATATATTTCACTTTCTGTCACATTGATAATAATAGTAGGGTTCAACAATATTTCTTGGCCGACCACCTGCCTCTGAACACTGCACGCGTCTGAGTTCTCCGGGACCCGTTTGCTGCCTACCGGCAGGGGCTGAGGCGCTGCACTGCCTCGCCTTCTTCCGACAATGTCTGCTCCACTCCTCACTCTCGACGGAGTAAAATGCTTTAATGTCGTCGAGTGGTAACCCATAAAATCTGTCTACGATT